>NC_142703.1:162814-383331 GCF_029339155.1 Prunus mume | reverse complement strand
AATTATGACTTCCTAATAACGACCCGACACATGGATGGAAGTCTTATAGAAGATGGAGTCCACTGAACGAGATCAACTCCAGAATTCTTGTATGGAAGTCTTATTCACAAGTGTCAAACAAAGAATTCTAAGTTGTGATAATGCAAATTAATCCTTAGACATGAAACATCACAGTTGTTTTGTGTATTGTTTCTCTTTGAGAGCACTATACGGTCGTATCAAAATGATGTGAGTGAAAGGTGTTCCTCAAGATTCTCAGCGTGTACGCAGAGACAGGTGAATGTACAAGGAGGAATCTCTGCTCTTAGTAAGAAGAGAGAATACTCTAAAGATATGATTCGTGAATCTTTGGCCAAAGTATTGGATGGAAATTGAAACAAGAAAATTTGCAATTTCATCAAATTGAATCATATAATCAAGAAATGTCATATTAGGGATTTTGACACAAGTTTACCATATCCCGAGAATATGACATAGAGTATTGAATTAGAGAATGATCAAATTGCATTGTAATTACAAACTGACTAGGTTCTCTAAATGAGTTATTTTTAGTTTGGGTAGCCATGACATACTGCTAGGTATCACTCATGGCTTATGGAAGCCCTGTAAGGACTAATTATAATTAGACTTCGCCAATATGGAGAATTGTATGGAGGGATACAATATTCACACTTGATTTAGAGCGAATCATTCATACCCACTACCTCGCTAATTAGAACCTATAAGATCGCACACAGAAAGGGAATCGATTAGGAAATTATGAAGAGAATGAATGATTTTGTGACTTTGTCAAAGTCAATCTGAAAGTCAAAGGTCAATCTCAAAAGTCAAAGGTCAAACGATTGACCCGACACTTGACACGGTCAACTAAGGATGACCCGGGACCAACACTCATTAGACAAGTGAGTGATTGAATTAGTCACGTTACTAGAGTAATTAAATTGATTAGATTAATTTAATTATTCAATTAAAGTTATGAAACTTTAATTAAAGGTTCCATATGACTTGGAAATTCAAAAGGGATTTGACCATATGGACTTAGGCACATATGTGACACATTATAGGATTAATGTGTTGGACCAAGATAGCAAAAGATGACACACAAAGGGGGGTGTGGCTACACCAGGGCTTGGGGGCAATTTTGTCACTCTTGTGACATTTTTGATCCTATAAGTGTGTAGCTATAGAATCCTATCATCCTAGGGTTTTTCAAGTTGGTGAAATTGGAAGAGAGAAAACATCAAGGTCTCTCTCCCTAACCCCTTGAATCTATCACACCAAGTGAAGGTGCTAGCACCACTCTTCACTTGTCTACTCATTCTCTCATCCCATTCAATCTGTGGTGAAGAGCTTTGGGGAGGTGCATATCTTTGTACCTATTTGGAGAACTACAAGGTGGAGAATCAACATCAAAGGAAGAGCCAACAACAAAGGGACCACTCCCTCTACTTGAACACCATTCTTGGTTTCAAGATTTGCTCCAAGGGTATGAACATCTTATCTTTCTCTCAAATAGGATTTAGAGAGTTCTTGGTGCACACTTTCATAAACTTATAAAGTTGGGATCAAATGAGACTTGCATGAATCCCTAGTTTATTTAATGCTTCCGCTCTTACTTTGATTTCATATTAGACATGGCATGCTAGGTGATTTATACTCTCAAAGTTTGGTTGTAGAGTTTTTAGAAATCTCTACACAATACAATTCCCACAATATTCCCATCAATAAGTCTTAATTACAGAGTGAGTAAAGGAAAATAGGTATGTTGTTCATGGGTTGAGATATTACGATTTTATTTAAAGGGAAAAGATGATCTTAAAATTCACTTATTGGTATTATTGAAAACAATTGAATGTTATCTGGTTCGTGATTATTGATCGTAGTGTTGGAGTTTTTTTTAAAATTTTTTTTTAAAATTTAACTAATTTATTTATTGTTTTGGCTGTTTTATTTTATTTATTGTGGGGGTTATAAATATTTAATTTTCAGGTTTTATTTCTACTTAATTTTCTAGTTTAATGTGGTGAATGTTACATGTTATTGGATGCCTATAAAAGGCTACACCTTCTTCACATTTGTACAACCACAACCCCATCAGAATATCACATACCACAATCTGATTCTCCTCTTCTACATTTTATATTTTCTCTACTTATATTATTAGTTTTGGCAACGGTTCTGTGACATGGATATCTATATCCGTTTATGAACGTGCTCATAGCGGATCTTGAGTACAAGGGGTCGTATTTTGGAGTTTTGTAGACCGCCAATACATGCACGTAGGGACTACAAAGGCTTTAGGACAATGTATTTGACGTGCTTTACTGTACTAAACTTACTTTCTTACTTATTATCTATTTTGTTTTTACTTACCTATTAATTTGTTTTCTTCAATTTCATTGTACTTTAAGCTTTCCAATTTGTTTATATGTTATTTATAATATAAAGTTTTTGTATTTGGCTTTATGGAAAAGGAAAAATATATTTTTCATAACAATCTAAAGCCTTTGTATGTTAAAGTTGTTTTCTTCCCGTACTCCTATTGCTTTAATACCTTTTAACTCTTTGACTAAAGCTTTTGCATTTGTATTGGATATTCAAAATGAAAATTACGATTTATTTTGAGTAGATGCACTTTAAAGCTTTCATGTTGTCTATGCAATTTCAATTACTTTAAATATTGTTGGTACATTTATATTTTTATAATTTGCTGCTAACGTTTGGGCAAACCTACAAACAAATTTATGTGGTATTATTATTATAGCTAACCGTTTTGGAAGAGATTTAAATCTTTAATTCCTCAAAGGCGACCAACAAATTAATTACAAAATCAATTTAAAGCTAGATATTTGGTGTGTCCGTTTTCTACAGCACAATTGTTTTTAAAATACATTTCAGAATCCTAGATATTTGGTGTGTCCGTTTTCTACTGTTTGTTTTAAATAGCTTAGTAATTATATGTTATTATCATATATTAGATTAGTTTTAGATATTTATCCTAAAATAAATAATATATATTCGTTTTTTTTTTGTCTACAAATTAACTATAAAAGAGAGAGAGAGAGAGAGAGAGAGAGAGAGAGAGAGAGAGTGGAGGAGATAATTTTCTTTTTTCGTTTTGTTTCTCTTGGGTGATAAAACTGGATTGGGTAAGGAAGAATGAGCTAGGCAGTTATATTTTTTGTCATGAGGACTGGGCTAAGTTACCTAGGCAAGGGAAAGTATTTTAAAGCTTCAATTGTGGACTTTCGTCCAAATTTTGTTGACTTCCAATGTCTTTGACTACAACAACAACGATTGTCCGTTCTTTTCAGTAGAACCACTTCATCTAATTCTTCTTTTTAGATGTCTGTAACACGTTTAACATCGGTATTTTCATTAATGTTGTAGTTTATTCATATCATAAAAATTAGACGTCTGTAACACGTTTAACATCGGTATTTTCATTAATGTTGTAGTTTATTCATATCATAAGCAGCAGTGTCTTTAGAAGAGCCACTTCACTTGTCCTGCATTATTATTCGATGTCTTTAAGATATTTCACATCAGTTTTTTTGGCCCATTCTAGTGTCTAATTGTTAAGGGCATCGTTTTATACATATTTTCGATGCCTTTTAACAAGATTTACTACACTAATTATATATTTCCTCATGTCTTAAGAGGTAAAAACAACAAGATAATGTTATACCTGATGCTTATTTACAGTTATAACTTCGCCACTTTACTAATGGTGATACCATATGTGTAATGCACTTAAGTCGAATCTAGGTTTGTGATGTCTCATATTTTTAAGGCATAAATTTGAAGAATTATATGTATTCATTTGTCCCAAATAGCATCAACTTTTTAAGGCATCAGTTTTAAGAATTATAGACAAATTAAAGCAAGCAATGTACCAAATGCATATTTTTGTTCCCCTGCAAGTAATCTCTTGTAATCCCAAATAAAAATAAAAATAAAAATAAAGTCATCGTATTTCAAAATACATCATTTATAGTCCAAACTTCAAATTGTCCCACATTAAAAAGCTGGAAAAGAAATAGCATATAGGCTACAACACCAACATTGAAAAGCTTACATGTCAGACTACAAGGAAAAATGCATTTGTCGACGGACACTTTCTTACAATATATGAACATTTGATTACTAAAATGACGTATACCTTTGGGTCTAACACATTGATCATTACCCTGAAAATAAAAAGACACCAAAATTATTTCATTGTCACTGTAGACACTACCAATTCATCAATGAACTGGTACTTGGCTAATAAAACCAAAGTTTGAATAGAACTTCATCCATAATTTTTGCTAGATAGGTGCAGAATTAACAACCACTACATAGAAACATACACCTGCACATCCTTAAAAGAGAACCACTCATTGGAAGACTTAACCAAAGGGAATAAGAAGAAAATCGCACACGCTTGAATGTTCTATAGAACCAAAAGGAACCAAACCAGATCATAAAAAATACGATAGAATAATGAAAGGGGAGATGTAAGATGTAAGGGAGGGAGAGAAAATGTATACACGATGATTCATAATCAGCGTGAACTTTTAGTATACGAAACACAACAGAAAATTACAGTTTTTTCAACACTTGGTAAAGCAACATTGTTTATCTGATACTAATAAGTTAGAGGGAGTTGGAATTTGATTAAGCCTAGAGCTCAAATGAACAAGCATAAAACAAAATCAAATGAGAGATAAAACTAAAAAGTAAAACAGAGGATTTGCTCTGCATTAGACTCTTCAGACTAAGTAAAACAGAAAACTTAAAAAATGAATATTAGAAGAAGCAAAGATACAATTGCAAATAAGCAAGCCAATTCCTGTTAACAACCAGTATATGAAAAGAACACAAATCTGTTAGCAAAGATAAATTTGTCAAAAGTCCACCACTTAACCAAATCCGTAAGGATAAAATACAAAACTGTTAGAAATTGTCAGCAACGAATAAAATTCACATGCATATCACCAAGACTGGGCAGGTTCGATTATGAGGTTCTTTTTTTCCTAACCTTCCAACAAACAGCCCCAACTTAGCCCCTGCGCAAACAAGAATTAAATGAAACACTTCCTCAACAAATTTAATCCACTCAATTATCAAATTAAATCAAACAAAACAAAAGCCTCATTCAAACATTACATATGACCAAATCACATATCTCATCTGAGTCTCCCTCACTCCCTTATCTAGATTATATACGGCCATGCCTCTACATCTAATTTCACATCTACACCTGATTTCCAATTAATTTAACATACCAAAACCAACAAAAGCAGAATATTTAAACATTTTTTACTTAACCTTTTTTTCCAGAACCAAACAAAACCCCCAACTTAATTGGATAGCACAATCCCCAAGCAAAGAACCTACAATCCACAACAAACCAAAATCAGAAAATTGGAAAAACCGAATTTGTAGGTCACCACCTCCAAGAATAAAAAACCAAGAGCTACTTCACTGGCAAGGAAAGTAACTGCACCTAAATAACAGTCTAAGAGGGAAGACACAGAATTGTCCAACTTCCATTATGAGATTTTTTTTTTTCCCTGACCTTTCAAGTAATTCCACATAGATTTTACTGTTATAACAACACAAAGATCTAATTTGAAGTTCTCATTATCATTTACAATAAGCAGCAGTTCTAGTTGATCCAAATTCAGTCGGTAAAATGAGTTAAGAAGGTGAACATAACCACACAAGACGCACACCAACAACAACATTCACCATTTTGTGGATTTACACTTTGTCGATAAAGCACTGCCGTCGAAGTAGGACTGGAAGGTCCTGATAACTTCCTCATATGTTGGCCTCTTGTAGTCCACTGCCTGTGATTAGTAACCACCCATATCTGATTATGTCCACAAAACACAATGATTCAATTAAATTAACCGGAAGGATTATTTTTCAGCACACCTGCTCAATAACTTCTTCAGGGCTCGCACATTTCCACTCTGCAAATTCTGGATCAGCTGCCCCATTGGCTAAGTTGATTTCACTCTCATCTTTTGTGAATCTCATAAGAAACCTGTCAAGTGCCCAAATTCATTGTTAAGCAGCAGCAGCAGAAACTTTTGCATCTCTTATTTCCATCCATTCGGAGAAAAATTACAGATCTATATAAGCAAAGGAAGCACATTAATTTTCCACCGAGAGAAGAAGCCTGATGTAACTGAATATACATGGTAAGCAAGCTCAATATCAATTCTATAATTCAGTTGAACCATACAAAGACATTTCATTTTCATGTCCCATAAGTCCCCAGATGGCTCAAAGCACTTGTGGTTATGCCCCAGGCACCAGAGTGAGCCACTAAACATGTCAGGAGTTCGTAGAAAAACAGAATATACACATCCTCAATAACATGATCATATAAGGAGAAACAGCAGAGTACATGCAATGACAATCACATTAATAAAGATCTGCAATTACAATGAGGAAATTGTCTCTTAATGTGCTGAGAATACAACATTACATACTTGCAAGCTTAAGAAGGCAGGTCTTAGAAGAATGGATATTGTTTTTAATTCATGAAGTGTGTGCATGTGAAGGAAGAAGGACATGCCATTTTTGTGCTTGCCCTTGCCATTCACCTCCCAAGAGACGATTTACTTTGGTCTTCACAGCAGGCGGAAAGTCATATGTCAACCAATTCGGAACTTGTCAATACACACAACCTCAGTCTTAAGCGTGGAAGATTGACTGCTATGAAAATTCAGCTGCTCAGCATAGTTATGAAGCATGCAGCATATTTTGACTATAATTTAGAAGTTTTGAACTCCATCCAAGCCATTACTTCATGATACACTGGAGTTTTACAAATTCAGTATTTTCATAGTGGTGATTATGGGATTTTAGCCAGATTTCCAAACTAACCTCAGCAATAATTTCAGCAGATTCTATCCCAGTCTCTTCTAGCGCCGTTCCGCTCGGATCTGGGTTGTGGCGCTTGAAAGAGAGAGGGGGTTGTCTTAGATCTGGGTTGTGGCTCTCGAAAAATAGAAGAAGAGCGAAAGAGATATATTAAAGGAAGAAGTCGCAGTGGATATTGCTAGTGAAAGAAGAGAGCGTCGAGTACCGAGATATGAGAGAGAGAGAGTGAGAGTTAGGGCAAAACATAAGGAAGGAGGCGAGCGTGAATATGAGAGAAGGGGAAACGATATCAGTTGGCCAAATTTTCATCCTGAAAACGAGGCGCTAAAAATCCCACAAAAAAAAAAATTACGACGCGTGTTTTTTTGTTGAACAGTAGTTAGCGTGTTTTGTAAAAGGCAACGGAGAAGAAGCGCTAAATAAAAATATATTTAATAGGCATCATTATTTTACGTTGCTGATGCTAAAACCTTGTAATACGCATCAGCATCACCATTACATTGTTCTTTAGGTACCTATGACCCTGTTTTTTTTTTCGTCTGATGGCTAATACCAGAATAACATCCTCTATTTAATTTCCCGATGCTTATGCAGTGTAGTCTATTAGCAAATTTGTAGTAGTGGTAATATCAAATTCGCGTATCCGTTAGTAATTGACCGTATTCGCTGAATTGAATATGTATTTGACACGTATCGTATTTCACAACAGATTCGATATGTAATACTGAACCTCAAACAGCGTATCCATGCTTCTTAGGTTTATTCACTTTTACATTGCAAGTTTACTTTTTTCTTCTTGGGTTCGATCAGGTTTCCTAGATTATTCACTTTTGCATTGCAAGTTTCCTTTTTTCTTCTTAAGTTCAATCAGGTTTCCCAGTTTATTCAAGCTTCCCAGAAAGATTAAATTTTGAAAACTATATAAGGCACCAAGCGAGACTTTTCACGGGCATAGTAGCCTACAAAGACGGAATAGCATTGAGGTATAATTTTCTTGTTCTTTCTTTTTCAATATGTTCACTCTTCTAATTATATCTAATTAAACTCGTGAGTTAGGGTTGAGGGGATTAAAATTAAATTTATTATTTTTAATTTATTAATACCCATGATCATGTTTTGAATGTTTATGATAATTACTTTCACGTGATTAATGAAATTTTAAAATTTTCACCAAAAAGGGTTTATAAGTAATTTTATTTGACATTTTCTCTTTCAATAAATTTGGATTCATAGAATACTTAAGGTCTATTTGGTATTTGATTTTAGCCCAATTTTATATTTTAAGTCCAAAAGCCCAAAAAACGAGTTTGGTAGGCCATTTTTAAAACCTCAAACCCAAAACAAACTAAAAAGACCCGTATAGTTTGGTAAGCCATTTTTCTTGAATTTTTTTCTCGCGTCATTCGCAGCTGCTGGTTCGCTCGAGCTCGCAAGAAGCTTGAAACTCTCTTGCTCCCTCTCTCTCCATCCCTCTCCTCGTCCTTCTCTCTCTTCGTCCCTCTCTCTCATCATTTCAAACCCTAGAAATTGGGGATTTTTCAAATATCAAAGGTCAGTTTACTTTTTCTATTCTTTTTGGATAGCTGGGTTTTGTTTGTTGGTAATGTTTGTTTTTATTTAAATTTGATAATGGGTTTCTTTTAATTCCCTTGTTCCTGTTTTGTGACCTTATTGTTTAAGAAACTCAAGTTTTATGGCTGGCATAGATCTATTATTGCCAATTTGTGATTAATTCATAGTTGGTGTTTAGCTTTACAAGTTTTCTGCTTTAAGGAAGAGTTTAGTGAAGGAGTTACTGAGAAAGCTAAATTTTTTGGATGAACTTCCTATTGCTGATTCTGATTCTGCAATTCTGAGAAAGAGTGAATGATAGTCAAAATTGACACCTAAGAAAACAAACCTAGAAAGAATCCTTAAGAGCATCTCCATGCCACTGGTCATACCAAAACATTCTCATTTCCCTCCCCTTCCTTTAAAACTGAGAACTGAGACCTATTTCTACTATCTTTGTATAAATCCCACCCATAATAACATCGAATAGGATAAGTAGTCCCAATAGATGAAGGTTGAAAAGCTCATATGAGAATTTTTATGGCACGGCCAAGGAGAAGGGAAATAAGTGCAGTTGGTGAAGTGTGAGTTAGTGTCAAAATCTAGGGGTAACGTAGGTTTGGTGGTTGAAATTTTGGTTAAGAGGAATGTGGAGCCATCTCTCTCCAATATGTTCCAGCCTAAGTGCTTAGTTCAACTTTCAATATGTAAAACTGATTTTAACTAAAAACATACAAAATACCTTAATTCATTTGGATTAGTTAGGTTGCACAATTTGTGGGATTTTATTCCCTTTTATTCATGAAAGTTCATAAGATCGTTAAAACTGAGGTTCAGAGATATATTTCATTGGCATATGTTGTGCAATGTAGTTTCGTAAACTATATTGTGTTTTAAAACTAAAGCTCCCTAATTTCATATTGGTGAAATTCATTGGGAGAAAACAGATGCAAGTAGCCGATTCACCCACTATCTCACGTGCGACACCTCCTCTCTCTCTCTCTCTCCCTCTCTCTCTCGGGTTAGGGTTCGTAACGGTTACTTATTTTTCTGGGTTCAATCGCCGCACGACCGCATCTCTCTGGTACTCCGTCTCTTTCATCTCTCCGGTGCCGTCGTCATCGTCTCTTCGAATCCGTCTATCTGTTTCAGTGAAAGATTCCAAGCCATTGGTCCGGGGTCACACCGGCTGGAGGCTCTCATCTCTGCGACACCGTCTCACTCTCTCTTATCTTTGGCTCGCTACTTTGGATAATTTTGTTGATGTTATTTGATGTGGGTTTTCTGCAAGTGAAATTGGGTCAATTCTCTGCTCTGTGTCATCTTCTTTTGCTGATTCTTAGTCTACTTCTAAATTTTCTTTTGGTGCATCATCCCCAATTTCTTTGTCTGATTGCTCACCCTCGTTAGTAACCTGTAGAAAAAAGATGTGTAAGAAACAAACTGATTCTCCATACAAACGGTAAACATCTAATATATAATTTAATGATTCATCATTGTTGGATTGAGTTCACGTCATGGCCCTTTGATATTTTCTTCTTTTGGTGCTTTTTGTTCCAATTCCATCTTTTCTTTTGATAGATGATCCTTAATTCTAGTTTCCTTCCTTTTATTGTTCACTCTTTCTAGTTTCCTGCCCCCAAAAAAAGAAAGTGTAAAAGACAGCAAATTCATTTGCTATAGCATTCATTACTTTCAAATTCATTTGTTATAGCATTCATTAGTTTTCCCTTCCTTTGATTGTTCACCCTTTCTAGTTTTCTGTGAAAAACCGAGAGCTACTTTACTGGCAAGGAAAATAACTGCGGGAAGACACAGAATTGTCCAACTTCGATTATGAGATTTTTTTTTTCTGACCTTTCAAGTAATTCCACATAGATTTTATTTTTCCTGACCTTTAGGTATAAGCTAGCTGCGGAGTTGTCTTTATATTTTATATATTAGCTAGCTGCAGGGTCATGGTCCCATAGATTAACTGGCCAGTATAGCAATTATTTTTCTTTCCTTTAGTATTGGTGTCTGAGTGTAGTACCACTTAATTGGACAATGGGATTTAGCTGATGGAGTATCATCCTTCAATGTTGGTTTGATTGTTTTGGAAATCCTTTTCGAGCTCATCCAGCCACTTTTTTTTTCTTTTTTAACAAACCATTTTGGCTTTATGTGATGATCACTGGTAGCTTGAATTTTATGCAAGGTAGTTCAATTAGCTTCAAGGGTAAATTTTTGTTAATTTGAAATGGTTTTTTTATCATCATCTAGGGCATATATAGTTAAGAACTGTAGAGAATAATAACTGTTCTGGAATTGAGATGAAGAGCCTAATTACTAATTTCAGATAATTCATATACTACACGAGAGACATGTGACCTTAAGCCTGATTCTATTCATTGTACATGTTATAACTGTATAAAGTGGATGTGTTGATTACAATATTACTTTGAACCATTTGGTTTTATGTTGAGACTTTTATCTTGGATATTTGGTGCTTCCTGTGATATCTTATTATGTTACTGTTTTGAGTTAACTCAGAAAAATAATATTTTTGTTTAATGATGAGTAGTGAAACTATATGCTATTTTGAGTTTGAAGACTAATTTGGACTCAAGCCCTCCAAAAATATAGTGTCTAACAGAATTGTTTTTTTATTTTTCTTTTTTGCAATAGGGTGTTTGAATTACT
Organism: Prunus mume; assembly: GCF_029339155.1. Lineage (NCBI taxonomy): Eukaryota > Viridiplantae > Streptophyta > Magnoliopsida > Rosales > Rosaceae > Prunus > Prunus mume. The sequence continues at coordinate 372,216 of NC_142703.1, read as the reverse complement.
TGCTTAAGAGGCTATATTTGCTTAAGCGGTATGGATAGCTAAAAATCTGGCTTCTGCCTTTTTTTTGTTTTTGACTTGTGTTGTGGGTTTACTGTGTCTAACTGATTTTTTTTTTTTTTTTTTAATTTAAATTTTATAAATTTTGTTTGCAATAGGTTATTTGAAATACTTGCTTAAGAGGCTATATCTTTGAAGTTTAAACAACGCCTTCATTTATCTCATTCAGGATTTGTAGCAAAGCAACAGCAAGCCCAAAGAGCAAAATCTGAAGCTTTCGATTTTAATGGAGGTTAAGGTGCTTTCATTTGCCGCTGAGAGCCCTCCTCTCCCGGTGCTCGTGGTGGCCAAGCTCGCTGGCATTTCTCTCTCTAACGACAAATCTCTACTTGTTGATTGTCCTCATCTCTTGCACTTCTCCAATGGGTAAATCCTAATCCCCATTTTTGTTGTGCTATTGATTTATTTGTATTCGTCTCTGTTTTCATGTTGGATTAAATGCGTTTGTTCTTCTTTCGTTTTAGGTTGAAATTGCATGGAAATTTTGCGCTTCTTCGATATATCGGTCCAATTGCTAACTTGTATGGTGAGAATGCAATTCAAGCTGCCCAGATTGATGAGTGGCTTGAGTGTGCACCTGTGCTTTCACAGGGTTCTGCATTTGAGAATGCATGCAAATATTTGGATGACTATTTGGGAAGCCGTAGTTTTTTCGTTGATCACTCCTTTTCCATTGCCGATATATTAATCTGGTCAAGTCTATTAGGTATGGCGTTGCTTCTCTCACTCTCGTTTCCTTTTGTTTTTATCATTATTTTGCATGGTTATGCAAAGCATTAGAAATTGAAGGATAAGGTCCTAAACTAAGGACTATTCTTGTGTAAACATTTCTATAACATAAATGGAAGTGCTTTTTGGAGATGCTTAATTAACGCTCTATGCATTGGCAGAAAGTTGGCAAAGATGGGAAAGTTTGAGAAAGTCGAAAACGTACCGCAACCTTTCTCGGTGGTTCAATTCACTATTAGCGGAATACGGTGGTGCCCTGAATGAAGTCATCGCTACCTTCGTTGGCAAGAGAGGTTTGGGAAAGCCAGCAACAACAAAATCAAAAGGCACTCAAGCCAATCAGGAATCAATGAGTGTAAATGGAGATGTGTATGAGAAAGGTAAAGCAGGAAGCAGACCAACATTTGAAGTAGACCTTCCAGAAGCTGAGGTTGGAAAGGTTCGATTGAGATTTGCGCCAGAACCCAGTGGATTTCTTCACATTGGGCACTCAAAAGCAGCTTTGTTGAATCAGTATTTTGCTCAAAGGTATCAGGGTCAGCTTATTGTGCGATTTGATGATACAAATCCTGCTAAAGAAAGCAATGAGTTCGTGGACAATCTTCTCAAGGATATTGAGACTTTGGGTATCAAGTATGAAACAGTTACCTATGCTTCAGATTACTTCCCTCGGTTGATGGAAATGGTTGAGAATTTGATTTGCCAGGGCAAAGCATATGTTGATGACACACCACGTGAGGAGATGCAGAAGGAAAGGATGGATGGCATTGAATCCAAATGTAGAAACAACAATGTAGAGGAGAATCTAAAACTATGGAAGGAAATGATTGCTGGTTCTGATAGGGGTCTGCAGTGTTGTGTCCGTGGGAAGCTGGATATGCAGGATCCAAATAAATCTCTTCGTGATCCAGTTTATTATCGTTGCAATCCAATGCCACATCATAGGATCGGATCCAAGTACAAGATATACCCGACTTATGATTTTGCTTGCCCATTTGTTGATTCTATAGAAGGCATTACTCATGCACTCCGATCCAGTGAGTATCACGACCGCAATGCTCAGTACCATCGAGTTCAAGAGGATATGGGACTGCGAAAAGTGCACATCTATGAATTCAGTAGGTTGAACATGGTTTATACAGTTCTCAGCAAGCGCAAGCTTTTGTGGTTCGTTCAAAATAAGAAGGTTAATGGATGGGATGATCCTCGTTTTCCAACTGTTCAAGGAATTGTGCGCAGAGGTCTTAAAGTTGAAGCTTTAATACAATTCATTCTTGAGCAGGTAAGACAATATTGTGTTGTAGATGCACAAAAGTAGTTATGATCTATGCCTATAACATATAATGTCTTCCCGCTGCTTATTATGTCCTTACACCAATTGTTTTTCCTTGGCACTAATAGTTTATTTGTTGCGATGTCCACTATTTTGAATGTTTTAATTTTTAATTGACTTTTATACTCTTAATGTTTTAGGGAGCTTCAAAGAATCTGAATCTCATGGAATGGGACAAACTTTGGACAATTAATAAGAAGATAATTGATCCAGTATGCCCAAGACACACCGCCGTTATTGAAGAGCGGCGGGTGTTGTTGACGCTGACCAATGGGCCTGAGAAGCCATTCGTTCGCATCATTCCGAGGCACAAGAAGTACGAAGGTGCTGGGGCGAAGGCGACTACATACACAAGGACAATATGGCTAGACCTTGTAGATGCAGAGTCCATCAAGGTAGATGAGGAAGTGACCTTGATGGACTGGGGGAATGCCATTGTCGAAGGGATTGAGAAAGACGAAGATGGAAACCTCAAACTCATAGGGGTTTTGAATCTTGAGGGGTCCTTCAAGACGACGAAATTGAAGCTTACGTGGCTACCTCAAATAGATGAACTACCTAAGCTCTCACTGATGGAGTTCAATTATTTGATAACAAAGAAGAAGGTATGTCCCCCAGGTGTTAAGTTATCACACCTTAGCATAGCATATTACTTATTAATACATTGAACTTGAATTTATTGAAAAGTGATTGGTATGTGATTATTTAACTTACGATTGCAGCTTGAAGGAGAGGATTTCCTTGATGTGCTTAACGCATGTACAGAAAAGCAGACTGCGGCCTTGGGTGATTGCAACATGCGAAATCTCAAGCGAGGAGATATCTTGCAGCTTGAGAGGAAAGGATATTTCCGATGTGATGTTCCCTACGTCAGGCCTTCAAAGCCTATAGTTCTCTTTGCAATCCCCGACGGCAGGCAGCATACTGGGTTTAATTGATAAGGAAGAGTTCATAGAAATTCAACTCATGGAAGGAGAGGGATTTGACTACCGAGCAGAAAAGCTACGAGGTACCTCATCGTATAATTCACCATTCACAAATAAGTGAATTACTTTCGTTAATTACTTCATATAATTGGGTACTCTTCATGCTGGCTTCTAATACACATGATTGTTACATGCATCAACTTCTTTCAATTTTCAAACAACATTATCAAATTCTGAGAGTACTCTCCATCAATCATTCATATCTATAGAAATAAATTTCCACAAGAAATGTTTCACAAACCACATTTAGGCGATTATACAATGTAAACAACTGATTTTTGAGTTAAAAGTTCATTAATTTTTCTCATTAGTGTTTCTTAGCGTCTGTGAAATGAGTTGTCCTCCTTTTGGTTTTCCGCAGACCAATATAAGTTGTTACAATTAAAAACACATGATTATAATGGCATGTTTGGAAATGACAAATATGGTCCATAATTCACCAAGGAAATAGGACAGTCCATGCGGTCTTAAATAATTATGAATATCAATGCAAGTCAGTAGTTAATTGCCAAGTTGACCCTCCAACACTCAATAGAATGGATAAGTTGACCCTTCAGGAGGAACACAAAAAGAGTCAAAACAAAACATATTCAGCAGAAAAGAAATCAGTCCCTGTAATTGAAAAATGAGTTGATCATTTTGAGTGCTTTTGGATAAGATATGAAAAGGGATATAACATTTAAGGGCTTGAAAACCCGCAAAGTTTCAACAATCTATGTGGCTGAACTTGCATGAATCTGCATTTGTTTGGGGATGAACCATGCATTTAATCCTAAATTTCAATATAAGCAATTTTGGTACTGTTTGCTATATACGGTTTAATGATTCATCATTGTTGGATTGAGTTCATGTCATACCCTTTTGATATTTTCTTCTTTTGGTGCTTTTTGTTCCAATTCCAACTTTTCTTTTGGTATATGATCTTTAATCCTGGTTTTCCCTCCCTTTGATTGTTCACCCTTTCTAGTTTCCTGCAAAAATTAAAAAATAAAATAAGTGTAAAACACTGAGCAAATTCATTAAATGAATCTTGCTTGATACTTGTGTATGTGTAAGAAGATATTGACAAAATGGATCAGGGCTTACTCTGAAGTTAGAAATAGCGGTTACAGTCTGCTGCTGCACCTGTTCCCCTTGCCGCTGTTTGGATGAGCCTGCTAGATTAGTGTCATGGTGGATGCCAACAGATTCATTTATGAGTGCTGCATATAACCCTGTTTTTACTAGTTGTTAAATGTTGTGAGATGGGAATATGAGCTTTGCTTTTTGAGAAGGGGATGTGTAGCATATGTGGTTTCTGTGTAAGTTATTTAGTAATAATATCTTTCAGAATCAGAAATTTAGTGCTAATGTCTTTCATAATTCATTGCTTCAATTGGTCACTCATTGGTGTAATTGTAATGTGGCGACTGTTTGTTTTGGTCTCTGTACATTTTCCGTTTGCTTTGGTACTTTATTGCTTCAGCTGGGCACTTCATATTTGTCTGTGACGTTATGGTAGATTGGGTCATTGAAAGTTTCTTGTTTTTTGGTTAATTCATCAATATCTTATATTTTGGTAATCAACGAAATTTTTTGGCAGATTGGAGCAACCGGTCAGCTAATTGGAGATCATGGCTTTTGAGGAGAACTAGGAAATTAGTTTACTTCTACTTGTTACTATAAGGTCCAAACATTAGTATTTTGTAAGGAGAAATGAGACGTGTATTTTATTTATGAAGCCTTATATTTTTACATTAATGTATTACACTTGATATTATTTTTGATGTCATTGTTATTATAAAATGAAAATTTCATACATATTTACATTGGATATTTTTTGTACTGATTTAGTAACAAATAGAACATTGCGCAAGTTAGGGAAGAGATTCCAACCAAAAAAAAAAAAAAGTTAGGGAAGAGATGTATGGCATTGTTAGAGTGCTATGAGTGGTGGTGCTATTAGAAAATAGCCTTTCAACTTACTCTCGCATAGTTGAGTTTGAGAAATTCTATGAATTTTTTTAGTTCAACATTATATTTTACAGCTTCAAAAACGAAGAAAATGTCACAAGAAGTTTGTAGTATTTTTCGGTTTCTATTTTAGATTCTCTATTAGTTTTGGGTGCGCAGGATGTTCTTCTCAACCATCTGATCTTCCAACTCTATTTCCTTATTGGCATGGGTGCCAAATACTTGAGCTGGAAACTCACAGGCATACCTGAGAGGGAAAGGAAACAAATCTTGGAGTTGTATATATTATGACATACTACCAAACCCGAATGTCTCTTTCTTTTTTTGAGGTTGAACAGAATCAGGACTGGCAACCTCATCATCTCCCTAATTAACTACTACTGCCATAACAAGAGATGCAATGGAATCCAGTCTTCATATATTGTGAATGGCAACTATATGTGGGGCTCTTAGGGTTGAACCGCACAATGTGAGATCAAATGGAAGCTTCTCATATTCTTGAAGCACCTTCACCTGATTTGCACAACAACAGTCAACAATCATTCTCACCTTATTCTTCATAGGGATATTCTCTGGTGGGAACTTCTTTTTGCAAACCTCTATATGAGAACACCGTTGGATCAAATCCAACGGCTGCTAAGAAGCAATTGTAACTGAAAGTGTCTAAAACTGTTCCACTGGAACGATGCCTCCTCCCTCCAAAACGGATGTATTGTGCTCTTGAAGACCACAATATCTCCCTCCAAAAAAAGTTGTTCTCTCTCTCTCTCTCTCTCTCTCTCTCTCTCTCTCTCTGTATGTCTCTGTCTGTCTGTCTCAGTCTCTCTCTCTCGTAGGTGTAGCATTTATATTCACTGACGGGTTCATAGATTATTTCGTTGCAGACTCCATTATTTAATAATGTTGCATAGTCTATTTGATATTTGTGGAAAATTTGAAGATCAAAATCACTTATGAGGTAATTAATATCCTGGAGGAATTGTTTTTACCAAATATATTTGCATAATTTACGTTATTTTGGATGTCGGTTGTTTGATATTTCACTAGAGACTCCAAAAGGCTTCGTACATATAGCACTTGTATTCAGTAATGGTTCATAGCTTATTTCGTTTCATACTTCATTATTTACTAATGTTTGATAGTCTATTTGATATTTGGGGAAAATTTGAAGATCAAAATCACTTACGAGGTAACTGATATCCAGTAATTGTTAATTTGAGTATACTGGAGGAAATGTTTTGACCAAGTATATGGACATAATTTCGCTGGTTTGGATGTAGGTTGTTTAAGGTTTCACTAGAGACTCAAAACGGCTTCGTAGGTGAAGCACATGCATTCACTAATGGTTCATAGCTTATTTCGTTTTAGACTCGATTATTTACTAATGGTTTGATAGCTTATTTCAGTGTTTATAGTATTGCGGTTAATATACATTTGAATGCTTTTTGAACGCATGTGGCAATATTATTATGATGATGATATGATTTTCAAGGTTAAATTGCAAGAATTGTGGAAAATGGAGTCTGAAGCAGAGGTGAAACCGGAAGTTAGTGTGGAGTTCAAACCAAAACTAGGACTTGAATTTGATTCTCTTGAGGATTCGTCGAAGATGTATAATCGGTAAGCACTAAAAGTAGGATAATATTCACTGAGAAACTCTTTTGTATCATGGCATCATTGTATATCATGCTTGTTGCATATTTCAGGCTGTCTATGTGGATTATGTATCATTATGGTTATCTTTATGCACCCTACAACACATATTTAACATCATTGTATTAAAACATTGTTTAGAAGATTGGATTTTCCAAATAGCAAAGAAGAAGGCGGAGAAGAAGAGGAGTGGGAGAGATTTGTGTGAGGTTTTAGGGATATATGTGGCACATGCCCCACCCAAAAAAAGGGGATTATGAATTTTGTGAAAACAAATATAATCATAATCATATTACACATGGCACAACAAGAGATTAAAATCAAATCACATCAGTGTTTGTGACGTAATATGTATATTAAAATTCCAAAACATGATAAACTGTTGATAATCTTTTAAGTCATTTATAACACTTTACATTTTTTTTTTTACTGAGGAGAATCTAGGGAGAGAATTACGTAAAATTACATTTATGACACCCTACACTTTCCAAAACATGATTATCTTCAAATAAATGTGCGAAAATCTAGGGAGAAAATTTTCAGTGTTTTTTTAAACATTTTTTGTGAATTTTGTCAATTAAAAAAAAAAGAACATGTGATGACATGTGGCGCTACAAAAGGAATAAAATTGAAACTTTGATAAACGATTTGAATTTTTTATGTGTAAAAATTATATTTTAAAGCTTAAAAGATAAAGAAAATGTCATAATGAGTTTTTGAGAATTCTTGGTTATTGTGATTTTTGGAACTTAAAGTATTGCAAAATAGTAATAAATAGAAGAGAATGACACATGGCAGTCCCAGATTGATGCATTATCGAGTTTTGACATTAATGTCGTAGCGTCATGTGTTATCAGAGGTTTTTATTTTTTTATTTTTTTTGTATCTTAAACTTAAAAAATTCACAAAAAATGAATAATAAAAAATCTTTAAAATGCACCGAAGATTTCAGAAAATCCCTTGCAACATTATCTTCAATTATGAGGCGTGAACAAAATTTTGACTTTGGAAAATTTGAAGTAATAACTAGAGGAAGAGTTGTTATAAAGTAGTGATCAATACTTTGTAAACCACTTTTTGGACTTGGGATATGAAGTATTGATGTTGAGAAATATGTATGTAATTTTTTTTTCCCTTTATTTTAATATTTTAAACGATTTGCAGTAAAATATGATTAAAATATAACAAACGTGACACATGTCAGCACAAGGAGAGCCTAGCATCCCATCACTTCCATGCGTCGGCAGGGGAAACTGCCACCTGGCATCTCATCCAATTAACTATTTATTATGATGATGATATGATTGAATGCTCTTTAAAATTCCATCAGTGTTTGTGACGTAATATGTATATTAAAATTCCAAAACATGATAAACTGTTGATAATCTTTTAAGTCATTTATGACACTTTATATTTTATATTATGATAAATTAGTAATTCAATAAGTAGTTTGATAGTAGGGTGTATTTAGTTAATTGTACGGTTCATTTAGCAACACATGATCTCCAAATTTGACGAGTTTTATATAGTTAAATTATTATTATTATTATTATTTTTAACAGCACTGCGCTTAAAAGAAAAACAGGTGCAATGAGAATGGAATGGCCAATTTGGAGTCCTTGTTACAGAAATGCACCTCTCTCGCCCACATCAAGCAGCTCCAATCCCACCTCCTAACAAGTGGGAAATTCCAATTCTACCCCTCCCTCACCACCAAACTCATCGAGCTCTGTGCCCTCTCCCCCATCGCCGACCTCTCTCATGCCATAACTCTCTTCCACCAACTGCGAAAGCCTTCAACCAATCAATGGAACGCCGTCGTTCGGGGCCTCGCCCAGAGCCTCCAACCCACGCAAGCCATCTCATGGTACAAGACCATGTCACAAGCCTCCCAAAAGGTCGACGCCCTCACGTGCTCCTTCGCTTTGAAAGCGTGCGCACGTGCATTGGCTTTCTCTGAGGCCATGCAGATTCACTCTCAGATTGTACGGTTTGGGTTTGGGGTCGACGTGTTGCTGCAAACCACTTTGCTCGACGTGTATGCCAAAGTAGGCGACCTGGGTTTTGCACAGAAGGTGTTCGATGAAATGAGTGACAGGGATATAGCTTCTTGGAATGCTTTAATTGCTGGGTTGGCTCAGGGGAGTCGGCCCACTGAAGCTATAGCTCTGTTTAAAAGAATGAGCGAAGAAGAGGGTTTGAAGCCCAATGAAGTCACGGTCCTGGGTGCGCTCTCGGCCTGTTCGCAATTGGGTGGAGTGAAAGGAGGAGAGAAAATACATGTCTATATAATGGAGGAGAAGCTTGATACGCACGTCATCGTGTGCAATGCGGTTATTGATATGTATGCCAAATGCGGCTTTGTGGATAAAGCATATTGGGTGTTTAAGAATATGAAATGTGGGAAGAATTTGATAACGTGGAATACGATGATAATGGCGTTTGCTATGCATGGCGATGGTGATAAAGCGCTTGAGCTTTTTGGGGAGATGACTAAAAGTGGGGTGTGCCCGGATGCAGTGTCGTATCTTGCTGCTCTCTGTGCGTGCAATCATGCAGGACTGGTGGAAGATGGGGTTAGGTTATTTAATTCAATGGAGGACCAAGGGGTGTCCCCTAATGTTAAGCATTATGGGACTGTGGTCGATTTGTTGGGACGGGCGGGGCGGCTTCAAGAGGCTTACCAGATTATAAATTCTATGCCTATGTTTGCTGATGTGGTGCTCTGGCAGACTTTACTTGGTGCTAGCAAGACTTATGGGAATGTGGAAATGGCGGAAATGGCATCACGGAAACTAGTTGAGATGGGGTCTAAGGGTTGTGGTGATTTTGTGCTGTTATCAAATGTTTATGCGGCTCATGAGAGATGGGACGACGTAGGCAGGGTGAGGGAGGCGATGAAGAGAAGGGATGTGAAGAAGATACCAGGTTTCGGTTACATAGAAGTGGACGGTGTGATACACAAGTTTGTGAATGGTGATCAAAGCCATGTTAAATGGCGTGAGATTTATGCAAAGCTAGACGAGATTATGTTGAGGGTCAAAGCCTATGGATATGTGGCCAAGACTAATAATGTGCTGCATGATATAGGGGAGGAGGAGAAAGAAAATGCATTGAGTTATCATTGTGAGAAGTTGGCTGTGGCTTTTGGATTGATTAGTACCAGTGAGGGGACACCAATTCAGGTGATTAAGAACCTAAGAATATGTGATGATTGTCATGCTGTGATCAAACTTATTTCAAAGATTTATAATAGGGAAATAATTGTGAGGGATCGAGCCCGGTTTCACAGATTTAAAGAAGGATGTTGTTCCTGCAGAGATTATTGGTGACATTCATTTGTTCTAACATTGGAAAGAGAATGAAATTAAACGGTTTGAAGCCTCTCTGATGGATCTACAGAAAGTGTTGTTGATCGATTCGTTATTTATTTATCCTTTTAAAGGAAAACACAGATGATTTGAAAAATAAAATCTGCAGATACAGGTACAGTACAAGCATCTCTTTCGTGTTTCTTCCAATGCAGAAATCTGTCCACGCACATCAGCCAAAATAAACATTTTGAAATGCATTCGTCTTGTATCATAATCCAAAAAACTAATAATTGCATATATGGTTGATTAGAGTACTGAAAAGAACCGTACCTTCATATGTAATTTGTACTTACAAGAGCGTTCAAGCGCCAACCAGTTACCAAGTTACACTGGCTGGTAACATAACAGTCAAATTGTATGAAAATAGAGCATTACCATCTATCCCGTGGTGCTGTTTAAAATTAAGACTCACAAGGTGCTGTTGTGGTATGTGCGAAGTGTAATTTCTGAAAAATATACAAATTCTATAATCACACTAAACTTCAGTGTTAGTTCAACTCTGTTAAAAAAAAATTCTAAACCTCACACACCACATACCAATCCAAGTACATCAATCTTTGACAGGCTGAATTAAAACTATTGTTGCATAACCATGAACAAATATGCTACAAATTAGACAGCCGAGAATCTCACAATTACAATGGATAAGGCAGGTTGGTGGAATTAACACAACCAAGCAAAGACAAAATACTGCCACAGCCAAAAAAGGACTAACTCGAACCACAAAACCCTCCTGCTAGAGCCTAGAACATAGACTCGATATAACAATTCTAATCCAGATTCCCCAGGATGACAAAACCTCAGCAAAATAATTTCCCTGCGTGAAGTGAGCTTGAATTAGTTAACTGACAGATTGTTGTGATTCGACTAGTCTTTCATTGCCTTCACTGCCCTTGCTTCAAAACCCCCTTCAGGTCTCTTCACAAGATTATAAGGCATGTAGGTCCCAAAAAGTTTATCCCATAGAGGGAAGAATGGCTGAGAATAGTTGTACTTCAAGCCTTGAAGTTGATGATGTATGTCATGATAAGCAGTATTGTTCTGGAATAAAATATGGAAGATATTACCGGGCAACCAAAGTCCACTGTGATCATCAACAGTTTTAATCACTGCAAAGCAGAAGAATATAACTGCCGTCCGTGCCGTCATCCCTGAGACTAGAAAAGAGATGGCCCCACCGAAAGTGTCGAGCAAGAGACCCTCAAGCGGGTGATTATAAAGGGCTCCAATGGCATACGGAACAACAAGTCTGTGGTGCTGAGAATGAACATGGCGGTACAAAAACTTGTTCTGATGCATGTAGCGGTGCACAAAGTACTGCCACGTGTCCATGACTAGCATTGCGATAACAATCTGCACAATCTGGACGGGTATCGAGGGCTGAACTGTGATCCCCGAGATATTTGCCTTTGAGGTCAACTGTAGCAAAAAGACATGAACATATTAGTCATAAAAATAGTTGATACAAAGGACCTTCCAAATTGGACACATAAGAGTAACAGTTCACTACGAAATGTTGAAATGAAATAAAAACAAGAATGGAATATTGAGAGAGTTGGAGGAAAAGTAGGAAGCATAGAAAATTGCTAAGGAATGTAACTGGTCTTATCCATCATTTTGGGGAAATTGACATCTTAAAGTGTCCATTCCTTTATTTTCTTTTTCCCAACAAAACAATGGACTAGGAATATTTACTTCATTTCAGTTTCATTGATTCCAATGAACCAAATACTACCTAAGAATAAAGTCCTACTATGAGTCACAGATCATTACAAAATATCAATTGGTTAATGCACAATTGCCTAAGTTACATCACTAGTCCAAATTATACAGCAGGTAAACCATACACCTCACGTAAGATAGTAAAGCTACTGAATCAACCAAACAACCAAGCAAGGCATTCAATTTCAAATCTTTGGCAGATTAGCAAGATTGACATATACATGATTTGAAGTTCGAAACTCTTCAACTGATAAACCAAAAGGGCCAAAAAACAAGCAAAGAAAGCCATCTAAGATACGTATAAATAAAGAACATCAAGTCATCTACACAATGGTCTTTTCACCCTAAACAATATAAGGAAATATGATTTCTTCTCAAACATTAGACCTGACTATACAACTCCAAAATTACCCAGTAAATTCCCAAACTGATCTGAGGTTAAGAAGTTAAGATTTAGGTCACAACATATGCTAAGAGATCTCATGATCTAAGTTACATGTGCTGCAGGTAACTTCTGTATTAGCTATGTTGAACAGCTTTATGGTCATCAAAAGCATAGTTGGAAAGCAGAACATAAATTTCAAAATAAAAAATTTATTAGTTCCTTAATTGGAAAGTAAGCAAGTGGGTTTTACAAAATTTCAACATGCTCTTCCTAATAATTAGAATTACATGTGTTATTTTAAATTACACTGTCGAAAAAATAACTTGAAAATTCTACTATATAAAAATGCTATTACCTCACATGTACAAGTTTGCATTGCTCAAAAGAAAGGCAGAAGCAATCAGATTATGCTTGAGGAGGTAATGATTTTTCTTGAAGAAAACAACCATCCTTATAGTTTATTAAAAAGAAACACTGATAATTTTGATAAATCAATGCACAAAATGCATAATTGCCTACAGATGAGAGAAAAGAGAATACAGAATGCTTCTTATCCCTGAACTTATCATCCCGAATATCAGATTGATAACATTTAATGGGGTATTCATAGCAGACTTGAAGTTTCTTGGACAAATATGGCAGCAATGGGATTTTCCCTAGTTAAAGTTAGAGCATCGACTCTGATAACCATATTAGACAACCACTAGCGTGGTTCCTTGTGGTCTCAATTAAGAGAGAATCACCTTTTCAGTAACTTTCCTTTTAGTATGTTTCCTAGTTATAATTGGTTTTGGTTTCTAATTGGGATTTCGCTTCCTTTTCCAACTGTAACATGGGAATTTATAGAGCCTGTATATACTTATTAGGGTATTGGCCTTATGCATGTGATCATTCAGCCTTTTGAGTGTTTTGCCTCTTCTAAATTTGAAATAGACTAAGAGAAAAACTTTATGAGTTTGAGTTATTTGAGTTTTTCTGGATGTAATTAGGGTTCTCTATTGAGCAAGAGTGAGACTGCTTAAGTGTGAGTGATCGAAAGTGACTCCGCTCATGGGTGTAGCACAGTTGGGGTAAAGCAAACGTATACGAAATAATTCTAAAACAAAATTGTTGTGTCCACAATTTATTTTATGTGCATGTAAATCCACTTAACTCAATTCAGTAACAAATCTAAATAATAGATTCATCGTGAACACGTTAATCCAGAATTTAGTGTGCACGATTTTGGGCTGGGAATTTAAGTCCAAAACTCCTAACTAGAACCCAAAAGCATAGACTTTTAGGGAATGGGCCAACACTATAGATCACACTACCACCCCGACCCCATCTTGCAAGTAGAGAGGCAAAGAAATGGAGACAGTGAAGAAACTTATAGGCGCATCCCACCATGCACCTTGCAAACAACGATGAAGTGGGGAATTAGGATTGGAGGTTTTGAACCTAATACGTCCTGCAACCAGTACTCTGAACTTTTGATACATACATAGACAAAGAGGAAAAAAAAAATAGATGCAGCCCTACCCTCCAAACCACAAAGAAGTGGGTGGTTGAGATTAGGTTCCAACCCAGAAGCTCCTGCAACGAGAGCATTCATATGATGATAGACAACCACTAGAGACCAAAAGCTTAAGCTATTAGGGAATGTGCCAACAATGTATATCATGCTAACAGCCCAATCTCAAATTGTCTTTTATTTGCAACAGAAAATGCCAAATGTTCATATAAAGAACCCTTTTTTTTCCCGTTTGATCATTGCTAAAACAATTAGTTTAGATTCCTTCTTATTAACTAACTAAGGAAAATCATCTATTCAATTTAATCTGTGACAATTCTAAGTACAAATCTCATAGGGCTTGACTGTCCACTTTAGGGTTGAACCATAAGAAAAGAAAGCAATCGATCTAAGACAATGGTGCCTAAAGTAAGTCCATCTTATCAAGGCTAGAGAACCAACCTATAGAATCTATCCCTTTGAAAACAGGACTAGGCTAGACCCTAAGCTCTCTGTTCACAACTTCTGGTCAAATCCTTGTCAGTTGGGGAAAGTGCAGCACCTGTTCTGCACAATCAATATATTAAAAGGGGGAAAGAGGGAAGAAAATAAATTGTTCGAGTATCTGCTTTGATGCAACAGTCATACTCAACCTGACATGCGCTGCTGTATCTCAATTCTTAAGCAAATCAAACTATGATTTCATATATAACAAACAAAATTCCAAAATATGGTATGCAGTAACTTTATTATTCAATTCCAAAATATGGTATGCAGTAACTTTATTATTCAATAACCTAGAATCTGATATATCTTAAATCATGCATCACAGCATCATGTGTTTACTTTTACGAATATCGCAATGTAGCAAAGCGCAAAAAGAGTCAATACATTAGGTTGCAAGGCCTAAAGGATTATAGTTAACTGCAGAAAACACTTTATGGGATCAGCAAATTGGCAAACAACCTAGATCTCCAGGATGCCTACAACATACAGGCACATGCAATTGAATACATAACAGAGCATCACATACCACAACCATTTGCTTAAAAGTACAACTACACAAAATCACTTCAGTAGTGTATGATAAAGCTTAGTGATGGCAACCAATACGATCAACTAGGTCAGGCTGAACAATTGTTAAGAGAACTGCTGCAATGAGTATATATTATATGCCCAACAGAATTAACACATTCTTTTTTTTATTTTTGGTCACTGCATACGGTTGAATCTGGAACCACCTAGATTTGGTGATCTTCCTAGGAAGCCTTTTAAGTGCCCCCCCACCAGGCGTTGAGGTAAGAAACCTAGCTTTTTTTGTTCAATTTTGTTTCTTTCTTTTGTTTGGGCCAGAAGGGGGGTGTTCAGTAAAAGATGATTATGTGACACTGACAATATGATGCAAAACTATGAACATGCCATCCTTCTGTGTCGCAGAAAAAAACAAGAAGCAAACAGGATTGAAGAATGTCTCACATGAATGCATGTTTAGGAGAATCCAAAGGAACACCTTTTCAGACCTTACTCAACTTTGTTACGCTTCTCTTCCAAGTTAACCGCTGAAATTGTAGAATTAACACGTCTCCTCAGTAGTATCATTTGGCAGGTATGTAATGCAGTTAGTGTTTAGAGCGACCTATTGTCAAAGGTTTATTTATTTTGTCAAAAAAAACCCATTCTGTCAAGTACTTATTCAAAGACATCACATGAGTGCGGCACTTGGAGACTCAAAGAGCATCAAGACTAAAGCCAGAGTCGAGATGGAACCAAGACAGTGAAGACAAGATCAGGACATCGTCAAGCCTTCAGAACACTTCAAGTAAGGTAGGTTATGTCTACAGAGTTGAGAACATTTCTATGACTCTTTTAAGGAAAAAAAATACAAATATGACAATGAAAGACAAACCTACATAAATTGTTTGGTTAAATAAAGAAGATGCCCTCAATTTATCGAGGCCAAAAAGTTTGACCAGCATACACAAGGTAGACCCAAAAAACATTTTTATGAAAGCAAAATACAATGAATAGAGATCTCTCTGAGCAACTTTCTACGTCGGTGTATCTAAAGGCAATTTCTCAAAAAGCCTCCAACTGAGTCATGTCTTATTCTCAAGAACGGTCACTTGATACAGATTTCAATAATTAGGTAGACATATATACACAATTTATTTATATACATACGAGAATGCATGAAAATGAAGTACATTCAGCATAAATTTCCATAAATTGATATAATGACAAGCTGAAGTAACTGACCAAGAAGAGCCCCTGAGCAACGGTGGCCTGGACAAGCTGTTGAAGCAAAACACCTTTAACAACGGAGGGGAGTGGAACCGAGTTCTTATCATCTTCTTCTCTTCTTGTATGCAAGCGGTAATTGTCCAAAGGCGGCAACAACTGATATAACCCCGCATACAACCAGTATACCAAAATTGGGGCAAAGGTCCCCATTGCCTCATCACTCACATACCCTTCCCAAAACACCATCTTTTTTCTGTTTTCTTTTTCTTTTTCTTTCGCAAGTCAAATCCAATTCAAGCTTATATCATATATTACTCCCAAACAAAATCCACTACATTTACAGTTGAAGATCTAGAATTCGAATGCACATTCTCTGAACCCTGAAAAGGAAACGAAGGAAGAATAACTAAATGCCAGAGTTTCTCATTTTTTCTGAATCAGGAGCGGTTTCAGTCAAACCAACATGATTTCATAATAATCAATCAAGAATGCAGAAGTTACTATTTTCACAATTTTCAAATTTTCTCGGAAAATCATACAGAGCAGGAAAATAGTATTCCTAGAAGACTAGACAAAACAAAAACACAAGGACATTGAAATGTAATGAAATGAATGTTTTCAGAAACAATTCAGCAGAAGAAATTGCTACGACTTACAGAGAATGTGGGTTCTCATTCAGATCTAAGGCCCTGTTTGGCGCACAGCAATGCGAAACTCTTTTCCGTTGACAGTTGTGAGATTCCAACAAATTAAACACGATAAAAAGGGTTTTGTGATCTTGTTTGGGAGACAAGAAAATTAATGATTGAATTTTCTCTCTTTTTCCCGTCATTCTCCTTTTATACCTCCTTTTCTTTTTCCTTTTTAAGGAATTTTTTTATAATCCTGGCTTTAAAATACTTTTAGGCCACGTATGATTTCTGTGGTGTCGCGTAGGCAGTGATTTTTGAGTTGTGGAAGGACCGCCAGGATCCCCAAGCTTTGATACTTGTCAGGCCCACTTTTTTTGTTGCTTCAGTTATTTAATTCTGGCCATTAGCTTGCGCACGAAGTCCTCTAATTGGAAGAAAATATGTTCACGAACTATCTATTTTTTAGTTAAAATTTATTTTTTAATTCAATATAAATAGTTTATTTCTATTAAAAAAAATTATATAAAATATAGGCAATATTAATTAAAGATTTAAAAATATTCATTAAATGTGGCAACATTAAATTATAAGTATCCACTAAGAGTCCATTCTCTCTTCTTAGATTTAGAAGCTCCTAGAGGCCTTCCTATTTTAGAAGTTAGATAGGGAGCATAATTGGAGGTGAGTTTTTACATTTCCTTTCTAAATTTTATATAAGAAGATGGTTTGGGGAGTCCATTACGGATGCTCTAATGAAATTGTTTTTTGAGCCTGATTTTGTAGTAAATAAAAATAGGGTGGGCATAGTCCGGATTCGATTGATTTCGCTTTTAAAACGGCCGAGCCATATTTTCTTTCCTTGTGCATTGTTTTTAGGGTTAAAAACATTTTTGGTCACTAGGGTTAGCCTGGAAAACAAAAGATTACCGAAATTTCAATTTTTCCAATTTCGTCTATCTCATTTGGTCAACAAATTAAGTCACATTCTCTAATTTCGTCATTTTTTAGTGCACGTGTTGCATGCGTGCAGGGGCAAAATTGGAACTCCAATTCAATCTTGATCATCATCATCATCCCAGCCCTGCCAATCCCCTTCTTTCTCTCCCTTCCACGTTAGCCACCTACACAACATCCTCCCCCATCCATCCAGGTCACAACTAACCTCATCGGTGACAACACCTCTCCTCCTCAATTTCGACCACCCTTCTCTCTCTTCCATAATCTCTTAATAAAAACCCATAAATCTTGCACTTTGAATCAAAATCCAGAAATCTTTTGCTTTGATAAAACACCATAAAATCTTTTGACCCTGAAACACCTCCAAAGCTCTCTCTCTCTTCTCTTCGACAACTCCGCCCACCTCTCTTTAAACCTCCCCGACCTCGTGAGCGTTCCATTCTCGTCACCAAAAAACAGCACTTCCTTTTTCGGGCTCCATTGAGGTCAACTCCATCACCGAAGACGACCTCAGAGGCTTCCGTAGCACGTGGTGCACCGAGTTCATCTAAAATGGTAAAACTTGATGTAACATTATGCTGGCAGATGTGAAAGTGGGGGATCAACTGCTTGTGGATAGGGGAATGGTGAGGTTTGAGGTGGTTGAGAAGCTTGGTTTGGATGTTCAAGTGTAGATGCACAAATCCCCACATCAATCTCATGGATTCAACTGCAATAACAACATCCCCTTATCATAAATGGTCGTTGTTCTAGACCAAATGGTCACCCCTTGCCCAAAGGTTACAATTTTGCTTTATTTTTATTTATTAATTGTTTAAATGGTGGAAGTACAATTTTGACCATGCACACACACATCACGTGCACTTAAAATGACAGAACTGAGGGATGTGACTTAATTTGTTAACAACTGCGAATGAGATGACGAAATTGGGAAAATTAGAATTTCAGTGACAAAAATTGTTTTCAAGCCCAACTCCACTAACCAAAAAATATTTTTAACCCATTTTTTAAAAAACATTGTTAGCGCAATTACAACAAAAAATTCACAACTTGCTACATAATTTTTTTTTTCCCTCATTTTCTAGCATATCAAGCCATCTTAAAACTCAACATATCATAAAACTTCAAATTTCAATAATTGAGGGCTCGTCTAGTAACTTTTTGGATGAATATTTTCATAAAATGAAAACGAGTGTTTCCCTCTTTTCAGCCGAGTTGGTTGATGGAAGCAACTTTTTTGTCCTTCTTTTGGATGCATAGGTGTTCCACCATCAAGTTACCGATTGGCTTGAATGGAAAGGGTTAGATTGTTGTGCTCGTGCTTCTTAATTCTAACTAGCCAATTGACCGGCCAAGCAAGGAACCTTATCTTGGCCTAGGCTTTGTAGGTATATTTTTCGGGTTTTTTTGGATATTTAAGTGAGAATGTTAAAATTTAATTAAAATGTGATTTAAACTAATTGACAAGAAAGTAAAGTTTGAAAAAGTAGATTAAAGCGATAACAAATGTAAATTTAAGCAAGAACGACATAAGAATGGTAAAGATGATAAAATAAAGTAATCTTAAATTGAAATTAAACTGTAACATCCCATATCGACCAACAGAGAGGGGGTGATGTGCCTTATATGTACATGCCCGCCTCCATCTAGCATGAGGCCTTTTGGGATGGGTGACCCACTGGGAAGTTTCTTGTGAGCTCCCATAAACAAAACCGCGAGGGCAGAGAAGGGGGCCCAAAGTGAACAATATCGTGCTACGGCGGAGCCGATCCCGGGATATGACATAAACTTAACCTAAATTTGATAACAATTGAAAATTTCGCGATACCTCTATCTCTCCAACGTGCTGGAAGAGATAGGCAATGAGTTTGAGTCTGCTGAAGCCTACAACACCTAGGGGTGTTGCGAAATCGAAGGTGAACACATTATATCTCTAGGTAAAAGAAGGGCGTAGAGTATTTTGGATTGAAGTATATGGATTAGTAATGCATTTTCCTTATTATCTATTAATGATTAGGGATGGGTGTAGTAATTCCTTTTAGGGTTTTGTAATGGAAATTTTTGGCGTATTCATGTGTTGGGTACCCGTTTAAATTTGGCGTAGGAGTTGACATTTGGAGCGTTGATATAGTTTGGAGGGGACAATTCTAGGTGTTGTGTTTGTTAAACGAATTGATGATTCATTTATGGAACTTGATATGGAGCATAATGATGACCAAACTTAACTGAAGATCCATTTGTGGAACTTGCAGATTCATTTAACTTATTGAATTAATTGTTCTATTAATTTTGAATTTTCCTTTGGCAATATATGTGATAATCCGATGATGTAATGTAATACCCTTACATGTTGACATGCAGAGATTGCAATTTGAGATCGATGGTGTTTTAGCACAAACATGGAGCACCAAAAGGATATGAAGTTAGTTATTCCCGAAGACCAAGTATTTTGTGCGAAGATACAGTGTGAAAGCTAAGCGTTAATCGCGTGCTCCCAATTATTCGCAATAAGCTCAGTGACCAGCTGCTAAAACAGTTCAAAGCTTCGCAAGTTTTCTTCTTGGGGAAGGTGTCATACAATTCACCAAGCATGACTTTTGCTTAATAATATGTCTGTCTTGTGTAAAGTTCCCCAAATATACACAGACAATGATCGTGGTAGGCTGCAGGACACGTACTTCAAACTGAAGAAGAAAAATACTATCGGTGATGTATAGTTACATTCAAGTCTTGCACTGTGGAGCTCGATCATTGCAGATATGTCTTTTATATTTCGTCGAAGCAGTGTTGTTGGGTCAAGAAATAACTAATCAGATAAACTTGAAGTATCCGAAGCTCGTAGAAAATATGATAATATGGAAACAGTATCCATGGGAAGCTGTTTCATACGCAAAGACCCATAATTCATTATCAATGGCACTAGTAATAGGGTATAAGTTATAACATAAGTAAAGGTAAGGGTGAAAGTAGCAAAAGAGAGGGTAGACTACAATGGGATGTAGCAGAAGAGGAAAGTGAATGGGAGTAGAAGCAGAGAAAAGGATGAGAAAGTTGAAGAGTTGAAGAAGGTCAAGGGCAAGAAGGCAAAGGGCAATAATCACCCAACATTATTAACAACTTTATTGCCAAAAATAAATATAGGAATTGAAAACATGTGTGACCATTAGGCCAAATCTCGAAATTTTTTTTTTTTTTAAAAGGTGTTTTTGTATTTTTTTTTAAAAAATTATCTGCATATGCACGTAAAATAGAATAGGCATTTTTTGTATACCAATATGTATGTAATCAAGAAGGCATTTTTCCATGAATTGACATTAGATTGAATAAAACAATAAACAAACATAACACAAATTCTGATTTATAAATAACAAAAAGACAATGTATATAAGATCAAGAAATAGATTTCCATTTCAGGTTATTTATTTATTTATTTAAAATTTGACAGAACTAAACAAGTGGAAAATGATAAGTTTTTGTATTGTTTTATTTTACAAAATTCAAACTAAGTTATTTTCCTGGAGTTTTATAGCAATACTCACACTTGCATAAGATAGAGTATTAATTGGTAACACTTATCTCGCCGTATATGATATTGGACCCCTGATATATCGATTCCCTCGTAACTCCCGCTTGAAAATCACATAAATCTCTATTCCCATAAATAAAATAAGCTTTGAACAAGATCGTTGGTGCAATATATATGTATAGTTATATAAAATAAGTTATATAAAATACTTGAAAGACACCACACATAACATAAATCTCTATTTTCCAAGGCCAAAGATAGTTGATATCCAACATCAACAATAATATAATTACTATATTAATATACCAACGCTATTGAAATAAAATCATTAATTAAACCTATTAATAAAAGAAGTTGCAGTCTGAACTTTGCAAAATATCAATTAGTCATTCCAAATGAATGGCCAGTGTGAAAGTTCAACGTAAATTATTAATTAAAGAAAATATATTAATCGGCTCATAAATTTCATCAAAGCAAACTCTCAATTTCAAAATACAAGTGCTTACTGAATAATGTACACAATTGCAAATCACAAATTACATATGTAACTAAAATTTATAATGTCAGAATTTTAATAAAAATTTAGAGGAATAGTATCATAATTATAAGAGTGATAATTTCAATGCATTAATTCAAAGCATATAGCATCTATATGATATAAATAGGCCAAATGCGTTTTTAATTTTTAATTTTTTTTTTCCTTCTGAAAAGGAGCTGAAACCCAAACGACAAAATGAATTGTGCAAAGTTTCAAATATACAAAATAAACTGTGCAATATATATACCATGACAAAGATACAACAAAACAAACAATTTTTCCCCAAAATTATACAAACCAATAATTCTGTTTAACCAACAAGATAATAAAAATTTATTTTGATAGAACTTCGAAAATTATAGATAAACGGGTCTTTGAGCAAAAGGTTGAGAACATGTTTGGTTGTTCAAACAGTAAATTCAAATCATCACACTAGCAATTTCAAATCAACACGCTTTTTACCAAACACACTTAATAAATGTGATATAAAATTAAATCATGCAGAGCTTACATAAATATAGATATGCAATTGCAATAATTGTAAACTACAAAGAATAGTACTGAAAGGGAATAAATTAAACGTTTACAAAGGCTTTAGATTGTTATAAAAATTATAGGTTTTCTCTTTCTGTAAAGACAAATAAAAAAACCTTTATATTATAAATAACATATAAACAAATTGGAAAGCTATTAAGGTATAATAAAACTGAAGAAAAACAAATTGATAAGTAAGTAAAAGCAAAATAAATATTATAAGTAAGAAGGTGAGCTTGGTACGGTGAAGCACGTCAAAGACGCTGTCCTAAAGCCTTTGTAGCCTCCCTACGTGTAGGTACTGGCGGTCTGTAAGAATCCAAGATACGACCTTAATACACAAGCTCAGATTCGCTATGAGCACGTTCATAGATGGATATAAGTATCCAAGTCACAGAACCATTACCCAAAATAATAATATAAGTAGAGAAAGTATAAAAAGTAGAAGATGAGAGAATTAGATTATGGTATTGTTTCCCTCTTTTCAACTGAGGCGGTCGACAGAAAGAACTTTTGGTCATTCTTCTTTTGGGTGTGGGGTGTGACACCACCAAGCCATGAATTTGGGCTTGAATGGAATGTGAGTAGATGGATATGTTGTGCTTCTGACTTCTGATCAAGTGATTAATCGGCCAAGCAAAGAACCTCCTCTTGGCCTAGGTTCTTTCACTTCCTCGGTCTCGAGGATGGTTAAGCTTCGTATGGATGTTTTTGTGATTTTTAGGTTTTTAAGTGAAAAACGTGCGATTAAATTAAATTTGCATTTAAACGTAAAGACAAGAATTAAAATGCGATAAAATAGATCAAAGTGATAAATAAAGCAAGAACGAAATAAAAGCGATAAGAATGATAAGAACGATAAACTAAATTAAACTTGAAATTAAACTTAATTAAAATGCGATAACAATGAAAAGTAAAGCAATTGAAATAAACTTGAATTTAAATGACAAGAAAATGTAAATTGAACAAGAATTTAAAATTACACTAGGAAAAGGAAGAACTTGCTACACTAGGTGCTTGAAAAGTAAAATCCTAAGTCTAGATAAAGAAAAGTGCAAGACGAAAAATAGGTTTCAGTGTCTGATGATCTGTGTCTTTTGCCTTCGTTTGGTGAGGTTTATATAGGGCGTCCGTTGGCCTATGGGTTGGCCATTGAATGGCCAAATGTCAACTCTTCTAAAAAAAAATTCCTTTCGAGGCCCCTAAATATGTGAGATTACATTGATGGAGATATTATGATCAACTTGATTCTTTCTTACTTTGGAATATTCTGAATTATTATCAACATCCTTGATTTATTTCCTTTTGAGGCCTCCGTCACGTGCATATATCCTCCAAAAATCCTGGGCTGGAATCCGTGGCTTGGGCTTGAACCTCCGAGCTTTTGGAATGATATAGGGATGCCCCTCATGACCTTTGAATTCCTGGAGCTCTAAAATTGGTCTGCCGAGGAACCTCATATATTTACGCATGTAGGCTCCTCGATTATTAAAGTCATCAGTCGCACATTCACATAACATGAATTTTACATGCATATATATATATATATGTGGGTGGAGGCGGCCACTTGGGTTTTATTGTTGAAACCATTTAATCTTGTTCACATATATATAAAAATAAAATGGGCAGCTGCAAAAACCTCTCCAAAACTAAAATACTCTAGCTGCAACAACTCTAACACTCCTGCCCAAAAACCCGGCCAGAACTCACCATTCAAAACCCCATTGCACCCTTGGGCACCGACCGCCAAACCCAGCCACAATTTTCCAAACCCTCCGTGAGCTTCGACCGAGTTCTACCTTTAAGCTCCATCCACAGAGTAGAGTGTAGCCAGATTGCTTTAGCCCGGTCGTTAAACTTCAATGTCCCATCGCATCTCGAGCATTCCCAGCCCAACCGCATCCTCCAGCCACGCGATCTGGCCACATTCTCCGGACATGTTCCAACTCAGGCCGGCCGCATCCTCCATCCACGTGAGTCTGGCGGTTTAGCTCCAAAATCCCATAGCTTTGACTCGGCCGTAGCTTCACCAATCCGATCGCCTTCAAGTGCAGCTCGGATTACCATGAACTCGCCACTTGAATCCGTCAAACCCGATTAACAAATTCAAAATCTGGGTCACCAGCTTTCAACGCCCAGAGCCATTCGATTTCAACACCCCCGACGGTGTTCTCTCATCCGTTAGTAACTCCTAGAGCCCAACTGTTTGTATTTTCGAAAAGTGCCCGAGTTGGATGAATTTTCACCACCCCCAAACATTGGCTCCTCAACTTGTTTAGCTCAAATTTGGTGTAGAGGTAAGCAAATTGAAACCCGAGACCTCTAAATTTCTAAAGTTTGAGACTTTTTGCTTGCCTTGCACATTATTTAATATGTTGAATCGAGTTGGAATTTAGGACAACACCAATTAAATTGGAGGGACTTTTGAACTTCCTATATGTTAAAAACCCTAGGTATTATAAATACCCAAGTGCTCTATTTCATTTCCATGTAAAACACTTCCACCATAGCCATAAGTTTTTAGAAGGTTTTCTCTCAAAACCCATATCCTTTTTAATTACCTTCAAATTCATCATTTCGCACACCGAATCCACCCAAATCGACGTCAAACTTGAGATTTGTAAGTTTCTAGGTACGTTGCACTAATTCTTGATTGATTTTAGCATGATTTTCATGTATTTGTAGCCTTCAAAAGTTTAGGCTTCAAACCTTGAATGTGTGAATAGTGCCATGATGTTCTTCGCCTTCTTGATTCAAATCTTACTTTCTTCACCATCCTTTTCTTTGATTTAATCTTATTTCATGTTTGTAGGATGGAGTCCATTCCAAACGATAGTGCCTAATTTTTTGAAGACATGAAAGTGGCGATGGACAAAGATTTGGGCAAGCAAGTATTCGCCTACTTCCTCAATGCCTTTCCCAACTCTGACCAATATATCCTGGGCCCATTTTTCTGCACCTATCCGGAGGAGGTAGAGAAACTATGGGTGACACAACCGAGAAATGGCCCAACTTACTTCTCAGACCTTACATGGGTAACTGTTTGGGAGAGTTCCAAGCCATTTAAGGGTTGGCCAATGGGAACCCCTATCAAAATGGATCCCGCTGCAACTAAAGAAGCCCTATCAAAGAAAGCATCATCCGTGTCGGGAAATCCGACCACTCAAGCTTTGCGGAAGGTAAATTTGATTGCTATCATTGGTTCAAAATTTTAGAACCAAAATTGAAGGATCATTGGAAGAAGGTAGGAATATATGATACGTTGCTCCTATGTGGGGCAACTCCTTTCCTTGCAATTGATCTCTCGTCATCACGATGCTATGCTTTTGGTCTTCATCCATCAATTGCATAAGGCTTCGCTTCCGGATGATGACACCCAACTTGCTAGACTTTGCCGCTATCATCAACCTTCACCCTCATACAGATGATTTCTGCACCGCTAACCATCCGGATGCCAAGGTGGGCTTAGATTTCCACAAGTCAAATAAGACTTTTGGGAGTTAGGTGAAAACATATCTTGGTCATGGTGGAGAGTCCACTGACCCCCTTCCACCAATGGCGTATCCTACACTAAGCATTTGGCTTTTCCTGTAATGTGGTTGTGCAAGTTCTTGGCTTGTCCAAGATCCAACGGGATTACTAAGGAATTCCAAGCACTGGAAGAAGTTCTTGTGGATGGCTATCAAGTGTCCATAGGCCCTATCTTTCTTGCCTATCTTTATATAGGGCTCAACTAGGTAACCACTAAACCCATAGATTATCATGCTTCTGGCCCTATATGGATTTTTCAATTGTGGCTCTAGCTCTTTTTTCGGGATATGAGTCCCACCAACATTTGCCCCAATGACAAAGCGCTCCTTGGCTCGCCCTTTTTAAACACCCCACCTCGGAAGCATTATGTCGAGGATTGCTTCCGATTTTTCAATGAGTGCTAGGAGAGGACCATGAAGCATCTCTCAATTTGCCTAGATCACCATTTCTCAGACTGTCTAGCCTTAGATCTCTCCTCATTTCCTACGGTGGAGAAAAAAGAGGAAAAACATAACATGTGGGCGCGGATTCTCATTAGCCGAGATCTTCCATACAACCTAATGGTGAACAAAGGTAACAACTATCATTATGGTGGTGAGCTCTATTATCCAGCCGTTTCTAGCTACCAACTTGGTTTTATACAGAGCATCCCGATACCTCCCATGGATTTCCGTCAACCTGCTTTCCTCTTGACAAGCGGAATTTAAAGAGGTGAAAGAAGTCACCACCTAGATGAATTTCAACCAAGACTTGGTTAAATCTTTCAGTATTCCAATTAGAGATCCCCAGTTTGGTGCCCCTAATATTTTCATCAACTGGTGGAAAGAGATGTCGGTCAATTGGTTTTCTCATTCATGCTCAGAGATATGAGATAGGATCTTTAGGCATTGTCCATGCTCATTGATTTATCAACAAGAAAAAGAAAAGAAGAAAGCCCAAGCTAAAGGTAAGATACTTATTTTTTCCTAATTTTGACTATCTTCTCTTTTGTTCTTACCTTTCAAATCTCACAGCTGACACCACAGAGAAAGAAAATCCTCCCACCGAAATTATTGAGAGATAGGCTCAGCCAATCCCCGATGCTAACTCTGGGCGGGGCAAAAAAAGGCCCAATGTCCCATCCAAGGTAGGCTACTTTCTATGATTATTTTAGCCCTTATAAAGATTTGCACTTCTGGTTTTCTAAATTCTTTGATGGGCACCATTGAGAGTTTAACCCCCAACTTTTAGGAGGTACCCCTACCGGAAATATCGTGCCCCCACAACTGTTCCTTCAACCCAAAAAAATTCTGCAGAACCTCTCGCCTCAAGGTTTGCCCATGCACCCTTTCTTTTTTCTTTTAATTTTTTTTTATAAATAAATTAACTTAAACTTGTTGCAGGATCCTCCTGCTTCTCATTCGATCGGGGTTGTGCAATCGATCATTTCTTCATTCGCCGGTCTGGTAAGCCTATATCTTTACATACTTTCATTTATTAATTTTGAAGGGCCGGAACTTACCCTTATGCTAAAAAATGTACGAAGCTCAACCTTCCGTACTTGAGACGGGAGTTGGGGTGCAAGTCATGACCCCTGCGGTTGTGGACGAGGTAAGCTCATCTCTTTAGCCGATTGAATTTTCCTTTACGCAACACTTCTTTTATGCTCACTAAATTTTCAAACTTAATTGGTCGAGGTTAATACCGCGGGGCACCCAGAG
This sequence comes from Prunus mume, assembly GCF_029339155.1. Classification (NCBI taxonomy): domain Eukaryota; kingdom Viridiplantae; phylum Streptophyta; class Magnoliopsida; order Rosales; family Rosaceae; genus Prunus; species Prunus mume. The sequence goes on along the minus strand of NC_142703.1, from coordinate 344,873 downwards.
GAGGTTTTCATGGAGTCACACGAGATGATTCCCTTACTCGAGGATCACGCCTTGGATCATGTGGCCGTGTTGATTGAGGAAGACTTCTCTCACATTCCAAATTCCTAGGTTCATTGAAATTTCGTATTTTCAAAATCTCTTTTACACTTGCTCCCAATTCCTCACTTTCAATGCTTGAACATGTCAGCCTCTTTTTGCCATAAGTTCGAACCCTCCCTCGACTCGCCCTCTCGAGGTGCCCCGACGTGGCTCGACCTTCAGGTGATCTTACTATCTTTTAATGTTTTTCGAAGTTTTCTTTTTGTTAGAAAACTTATATCATCTTTTTTTAGGCATATGTGGTGGAGTCTACCGCCATCACGATCGAACATGCGATCGTTACTAGCAATGCACCTTCTACTATTCCCACTGACAAAAGTGCAACACTTGAACCCATCCTTATATTTACCTAGGGAGCTCCCGCCTTGGTAGTCGATACTATTATGCCCGAACATCAACTTGAGGTAAGCCCCGATGTCTTCATACTTCTTTCAAATGATGGGACATTATTATAACTCTTATGCCCTTTTGCCAGGTTGAAGAATCTTCATCTTTTATTCTTGCCTAGATTATTGTAAATCTATCAGCAGCGGATGGAAGAGGCTTAGCCATGGTCCCTTATGAAAGAGCCTTTCTACCATTACCTGATCAGGTATGAAAAAGGAAATATATATAAATATATACATGCAATTTATTTTCTTCACTTGAAAAAATATAATGCACATTTTTTTTTCTTGTAGCCTTTCGGTCACATTTTCGACTTCCTCAATCAGTGGGATGAATCTATATCTTCGGTGGAGGCTTCCACTCACATTGCCACTTCTTCCACCATGGCCGGGCCCTACCAAATTCCAGGGCTGAGGCATTACTTTGGTCATATAGTGATGGAGACCTCATGACCTTGGAGGACAAGGATGAGAGAGACAAGCTCAAGGCTGCCATTGAGACTTTGGAAAGATCTGGCTTCTTCCCAGATCCACACTCGTTGACTATGATCACATATCTCTTTGGTCAGTTAGAGAAGTTTGCCACTCGACGCTGTTCTTTTCAGGATGAGCGAAGGATAGGTCATAACCTAGAGCAATGGATTATCTCATGTGGTGCAACCATGAGGAAGAAGATCAAGATGACCTTCCAAGTATAACAGGAGACCAAGGATATTGATGAGCAGGTGAGGCAACTTCATGAGAAGAAAGCCGCCATCATTGCCAAAGTTTCCGAGGTTTTTTGGAGCAATTGACCTCTTGAGGAATTGACGCTTCAGTCTACTTTGTACTTAGCTAGTTTCTTTTTGTTTGGTCACCACATGTGGTAAAACTAGCTTATTTATCATTTCTTACACCTTTGGTGAATGCTTAGGCCATTGCTTGGCTCTATTTTGTAGTAAACTTTTACCCACCCATATATATGATATCTTTTGGAAGAAACCCTTTTATGATTCCCATTCTTCCAATAAAAATCATTATTTTATTACGATGATAACTCCTTACGGCGAGCTACCTTTCCGCCATTTCCCAAATTGTTGGGTAATATTTTTTCCAAAAATTGACCATTGATTGGAGAGTCATGGACCCGACCATTTTAGTCACTTAACTTGTACACCCCCTTCCCCAAGACTTGGTGCACGAGAAATGGGCCTTCCCATCCGTATCCACTACTAATAGTGAAGTTGGTTCATCATTCGCATCCGTATCCACATCAGCGTCCGCATCTGCATCAACACCTTCACCCACTTTACCCATCCCTCAAACACCAACTAAAAGTACACCTTATGCCCAAACACCACCTCAACCGAGTGGTCTTCCACCGTTATCCATTCCGGCCCAAGAAAAGAAAAATTAGAAGTATGAGAACACTTTGAAAGACATGAAGATGTGGTTAAGAGTGTGAAGGAGGATGGGAGCAAATCTGCAATCACTAAAAAGAGAGCTAGGTGCAAGTATTTCTCTATAAGTTATGTGGTAGACTCCACTATAAATGGGACCTCAAATTTGAGAAGCATATTGAAAACCTATGTAAGAAATATCTGGGGACGGTTCCTAAACGTTAACGGCAAAAACTCGTCTTTTGACCAAAAACATGGGGTTCTTACATCAACAGTGCATGGTAAAGAAGAGTGGTTAAATGCATGTGTTGAGATGATAGTAATGGATGAGATGCCGTTAGTGTGGCTGAAGGAAAAGGGTTTAGGCGGTTTTGTAATTCTTTGAACCCTCATTTCCAAGTGTCATCTCGTAGGACACTTGTGAGGCATTTCATGGTAATGTATGATGCCATGAAACAAAAATTGAAAGAAGAATTAGCGCCTTATAGAGTGTGCCTCACAATGGACACTTGGACAAGTGTTCAAAACATAAATTACATGGTCATCACGGCACACTTCATAGATGGTGATTGGAACTTGCACAAAATAGTCTTGAACTTTTGTGTCATTTCCAATCATAAAAGGAACTCAATTGATAAACTCCTCAAGTCATGTTTGTTTGATTGGGATATGAAGAAGATACTAAGTATCATGGCCGATAATGTTTCTTCAAACACAAAGACCATAAACTATCATTGGGGAAATGGTAGTCTTGTATTAGAGGGAAAGTACATGCACATTAGGTGTTGTGCTTATATTGTGAATTTGATAGTTCGTGATAGGTTGAAGAAGTTGGAGAAAAGCATATTGTGTATAAGAAATGTGGTGAAGTATATCTTCTCCCAAAAGGTTAGAGGACTTTAAGAGTTGTGTTAAGAAGGAGCAAATTGAATGCAAATGGCTTGTGGTGTTGGATGTGCCAACTAGGTGGAATTCCACATATATAATGTTGGAAGCCACTTTAAAGTTTGAAAAAACCTTTTGGAGAATGGGAGAAGATGATGAAGGCCCATATATTTCTTTGTTTGGTGAAGATGAATCGGATCATGAAGATGGGGTGATTATGTCTCATTACTCTAGAAAGAGGGAAGGGCCACTTAACTAATGAGGATTGGAACAATGCTCGTACCTTTTTGAATTTTTTAAAGGTATTTTAAGATACTATATTGAAGATGAGTGTCACTTTGCATCCCGCTTCCCACACCACATTTCACGACTTGATTGCAATGGAAGAAGAAATTGAGGATTTGTTGATGGAAGATGAGGAAATATTAAGTAAAACCCAAACCTCAAAGGTTTTAAAGGACATGACGTTTAACATGAAGTTGAAATTTAAAAAGTATTGGGGTGACCTTGATAAATTGAACCAAATTTCGATGGTTGCTCTTGTTCTTGACCCTCAATACAAATTGGGGAACTTGGAGTTTATCTTGAAGATCCGGTTTAAAAATCTGGAAGATGCGGTTAAGAAGAAGAATGAGATCAAAGAAATTTTAAAGAAGCTTTATGCTGCCATCACCATCCACTCAAAGTAGTAGTTATTGTTCTAGTGATACTACTACCATGAATATAAGTAGTAGCCTAAGCCGAGGGGGAAAGAAATGGAGGCAAATGACTGAAAATTGGAGAAAAGACACTCGAGCGAATGATGTTGTGATATTGGAGCATGAGATTGATAGGTACATCACCGACCCTATTGAAGATGTGGTTGACGAAGTCGATGTTTTGAAGTGGTGGAAATTGAATCGGGTTAATTATCCAAGGTTTGCACTTATTGCAAAGGATGTGTTTGCCATCTTAGTATCAACGGTGACTTTGGAATCATGCTTTAGCACGGGTGGTTGGACAGTTAATTTATTTCGTGCTTCTTTGACTCCTAAGATTGTGGAGGTCTTAATTTGCTCTCAAAATTGGTTAAGGTCGGATAACATATCCTCTTTACAATATGAGCCAACAATTCAAGAGATGGAATTCTATGAATCGATTGAATTAGGTATGTCTTTGTAATTTTATGTGCTTTATTAATGTATTATATAATATGTATGTTTGACTAATGTTTTAATGCGTTTATGTTTTTTTATGTAAATATTATGAGTTCATCCACACCTACCAAGTCTACTCAAGCTACTTTTCAATGTTATGAGGAATTTAATGAAGTTGGGTCGAATTTGGGTTGTAATATATATTTGGATTGAATTTGGGTTGTAATTTATATGTTATTGAAGTTGGATTGTAATTTATATTTTGTTGAACTTGGATTCATTTTGATGTGTTGAAAGCTTGTTGGAATCTCAAATTTGGGGTATGTCAGTAATATAAATACATTTTGGGCAAGTCGGTAAAAAAATTATAAATTTTTTTTTTAGGTCAAGCCCAAACTAGAACCCCAAGAACCGAACTGGACCGGACAGGTCCAAGTTGGTTTAGATTTATGTATGGATTTGTAGCAGAATTGGTCCAAATGAACCAATTTGCATTTTCGGTTCAAGTTTCATTTTTTTAAGAAAATCGGTCCAAACCGAATCGTGCCCACCCCTATTGCCATTCTTTGGGATTATTGTCGATCATTTTTTCCAAAATCCCTTTTATCCCCTTGTAACTAGCCTTCGCTTGGCCATTCGATTGGGGATTGTACGGGGTGAATTAAACCATCCTAATTCTCCAATTCCTCGCAGCGACTTGAACAACCTAACCCATTAAAGTTATTCCTCAGTCTGTCATGATGGATTGGGGCAAGCCAAATCGGTGGATGATATTTTTCTCAATAAATTCTGTCACCTTGACTTGGGTAACCTTCTTAAGTGGGACGGCCTCCACCCACTTTGTGAAAAAATCAGTGGCCACCAAGATGTACTTATGGCCCTTGGATGACTTTGGGTGGATTTGACTAATCACATCCATTGCCCAACCATTGAAAGGCCAAGCCTTGACAATGGGGTTCATTGGTCCTGCCAGTACATGTTGGATCGGCCTGTGTTTTGACAATCTTTGCATCTTTTAGCATAGTCAATGCAATCTTTGAGGATGGTCGGCCAATAACAACAGTGCCTCCTTAAAAGCCACCTCATCTTGATGCCAGCTTGATGAACACCGCATATTCTTTCGTGGACCTCGGTCATTGCTATGAGTTGTTCCTTTTTGCCTAAATATTTCGTGGACCTTGGTCATTGCTGAACAATACCTCATCCCTTATCAGATAATATTAGGCCATTCGTCGCACTTATTGGCTATGTGACCCATTTGGAGTTTTCAAATATTGCACGACGTCGTGCCTTCAATCCTCTGGTGCTATAGTTAACACCACAACTTCTGTCGAAGTCCCTTTTTCAATGACAGAGGTGAATGTTCGTTTATCTACTTTAAAAAGCTCCTCGGAAATTTGCACTGCGAATACTAATTGGGCCATTGCGTTGGCCTGAGAGTTATGCTCCCTTGGTAGGTGGGTGAGTCTCACCTCATCAAAGTCTAATTGAAACGAATAACGAGTTTGGAATCCTTGGGGTGATTCATTGATGATACTTGCCCCGCCCTTGTTAGATGTTCAAGAAAGAAAAGTGCAAGACAAAAAATATGTTTGTGTGTCTGATGATGTGTGTTTTCTGCCTTCATTTGGTGAGGTTTATATAGGGCGTTCGTTGGCCCATGGGTAGGCCATTGAATGACCAAAGGTCAACTCTTTCAATATTCTTCCCATTCGAGGCCCCTAAATCCATGGGATTACATTGATGGAGATATTCTGATATGCTTGATTTTTTCTTGCTTTGGAATATTCTGAATTATTTATCAACCTCCTTGATTTTTTTTCCCTTTGAGGCCTCCATCACGTGCACATATCCTCCGAAAATCTTAGGTTGGAATCTGTGGCTTGGGCTTGCACCTCCGAGCTTTTGGAATGATATAGGGATGCCCCTCATGACCTAAAAATTCTTGGAGCTCTAATGTACGCCCAACAATTTTGATCAGATCAAGCTCCATCCGCCGCAGAGAGTGTAGCCCGAATTGCTTCACCGACACTTGCTTGACTGTCCCCGCGTCTCGAGCTCCCACCGGCTGCATCTTCCATCCACGTTGGAACGCAGCCCGATCGCATCCTCCATCCATGCAGTCCGGCCGCTTTAGCTCCAAAATCCCACAGCTTTGACATCGGCCGCATAGCTCCACCAACTGCTGCCTTCGAGTGCAGCCCGACTACTCTGTGGACTCCCAACCACTGAATCCGTCAAACTTGATCGCCAAATTTGAAATCTCGGCCCCACTTTCAATGCCTCGGGCCATTCGATTTAACACCTAATCGATATTCTCGCATCCTGTAACTCATAGAACCTAGCTGCTTGTATTTTCGAAAGGTGCCCGAGTTGGGTGAATTTTCACTACCCCCAAATAGGTATGCGATATTTTGATGGTGTTGTGGTTGTTCAAATGTGGAGGAGTGGTCTTTTATAGACATTTAGGCCCCGTTTGGGATTTCTTTTTTTGGCCAAAAATCTGCTTCACTTCAAAGTTAAGCCTAAGGCGTTTGGTAAAAATAAAATATCTTGATTATTTTAAAAGCAGTGGCTTTTTGACAGTAGCTTTTAAAAGCAGGCTCTTAGTTGCTTTTCAAAGTTTCTTTCAAAAGAAGCAGAGATGAACATTTAAGGAATTTTTTTAATTCCCAAAATACCATCATTCATTTTAAAATGACACCACCTCCATCACGCCCGACTCGGGTCGGTGAAACCATGCGCCTGTGTGTGAGAAAGTAAAAAGTAAAAAAAAATAAAAAGAAACCGAAACAAGGGTTTAAAATAAACTTCTCTTATAAAAATAGATCCAAAAATCTTACAACTTTACAATTAATAAACAAAGCTCTATCACTCTCATTTAATTCAGCCTCAACTGGTTTAGTCCTTGTATTGCCCACTAATTTATCTGAAAAGTTAAACAGGGTGAGGGATGAGCAACCACCGCTCAGTGAGTAGATTATGTAATATGCCAGTCAAACAGTGCCGTTTTACACACTCTAGAAAATATCATGAAAAGATACATCAATCCAGATCATATCACATCATCCTTTCATATCTTGGTTATCCTTCATAGCATGTAACCAACCACGTTACCCCTATTGGTCTCACTGCCCTATGTCTCCGTGTGGTACATCTATCCCTCGGATACTCCAACATTGAAGTTCTCATGTTTCATGAATAATACATACTTCATAAATATTCTAATCAATATATATAGCGCGTGAAAGATTGCATCAAATTAGACATGCTTGACTTGAAATAGAAAGATATTTGTAAATAGAGCAAATCCATGATAATTCATGGTTTTCATATTTTATCACAAAATAAGAACTTTTAGAACACATTACATAAACCACTCACCTCGGTAATGAGAGCCCTTAAAATAAATTGGCAAGACAACCCATTTACCTATCTTCATATACTATCACCCAAACCAAACTCCAAGAGTTTCATCACCACTCTCTCTCTCCTTCTCTCTCATATTTCTTTCTTGTTTCTTACTCTTATTTCAAATTTGAAAGGTCCTATTTATACAAGTATAAGTTGGCAAGCACAAAGATCCTATTGGATAATTGTTTGGTGGTTAAAGGAGATATGCATGGAAAACCTTATATAATATAAACTAATATTAATCCTATCACAAAAGTAGATTAAGTAACCAGAAATTTGACACATCAACCCTAAGAGATAAATGATATATGCATGTGCTCCAAGTGGCATGAATTTGACGCCAACTCCCATATAAAGCCACCTATTGCCAATCAAAAGATAATTCTAACACCTCATGCTTCTTATATACATATTTAATATAATAAAATACATATAATTATTAAAATGGTAAAACAACTATATATATATATAATCAATTTAAATATATAACTAAATAGGCAGCAAATATATATATATATATATTTTTAAATACAGGTCTTCACATCCACTTCCACATCCAACTCCACCATTTGCACTACCACATTCACTACCTCCACAACCACCGCCACCACAACAACCACCTCCTCCACCATCTCCACCTCCACCTCTACCTCCACCACCACCATCACCACCACCACCACCACCACCACTATCACCACCACCATCATCACCACCACCACTACTATCACCACCATCACCACCACCACCTCCCCAAACATGGAGCTGCTTTACTTTACAACTAATTATTTTCAAAGCACAGCGGAAGCAACTTTTTTTAAAAGTGACAGCAATCTCAAACTAGGCCTTAATAACATGTAACTTTTACCACATTAAACTAGAAAATTAAGGCATTCAATATAGAAATAAAACCTGAAAATTAAACATAGAACTCAATCATATGATAAACCATCACAGAAAAGGCCTAATTTCGGTCCAAAAGAGCAATTCGAGGATATGGTTCTTACCTAAAATGCTTTGGTGAAGTTGCAAAATCACCTTTGTCCTCATGATCAAACCTTTCAATAGCTAAAAAAAGAATGAAAGGAAATTTTCATTGTAATTCCAAGAACATGCAGGGAAGAACAAAGGCACCAAATTTTCAATCCAGCATAATTATAGGACAAAGACTCAACCTATTGACTTTATGTCCTTGAGTTTGCACAGAAACACAGGTGATTTCAATGAAAATTACTAATCTTATTAATTGGTTGATCTCAAACGGTCTTATAAGCACAATTAGTGAATTGCTATCCACAAAATAATAGTCAAACGTTTAAAAAGATGAACTGTTCTGTTTTTTCTACCATTTTCTTAGCAAATAAATAGAGGGTATGTAGGTTTTTACATCTTTTATACAGCGTTAAATCATATTTTTTTGTTTGAATGATTTTAAATTGAAGCAACCATCTTAACCTTCCAGTTGAGAGATTGGTCAATTAGTTCAAAATATCAGCTTTAAATCATATTTTGTTTACATGCAAACAGATATTAAGTTCAAAAGGTTCATTATCCACATGCTCAAATAGAGAGAGGTAGAGAGACTTTGCCTGCTTAATAAGAATAGGTAAAGAAAGTAGGAGAAATAAATTGTATACCTTGAAATTCTTTAACTTTGAGGCTTGTAAAAGTCACAAATGTAGGTGGCACTAACTGTTGTAAAGCTTTTACATCGAAAGTCTTTGCTGTGTCGCCCCACAAAGTGACTCTAATTTTCCCGCTTTTATATCAATAGAGATATAAAAAATTAAAAAAAATCATTCTAATAAGATATGTAACATTTTGAAAATTTATAGATGTTTTGTTAACATTTATACCTAATATTTTCAATGTGGATTTCACACTTTGTTTCCTTGCGTTGTCAACCATTTTTGTTTTCAAATCTTGTGGTGCAATGATGTGTCCCAGAACATCTTGCAATTTAACAAAATAACATCATAAGATAATTAGAATGTGTAAAAGCTGAAATATTGAAAATAGGATATATAAAAAATTATTTGTATGTATATGCAGATTGTTACTTTTTAGGATTGAATCATCATTTATCCGAGAGAATAAGTTGTTGTAATCAACAAAATAGAAACGGTGCCCTGCATGATTGAAAAAGAAGGGGAAAAAGTTACAGACAAATATACCACAAAACAATAATTCATTCTCGAATTTTAATCTATGCCGTGATCTAAAAAGTAGGATCTGGTAAATAACAAAACAACATAAGCAAAAGATGAATCTACTAAATTAAAAGCATTGATGATTAATGAGGAAGAAAAGTATTGTAGATTAAATGAGTTGTTTAAGTATGGATATACATTTAGTTGAATGCAATCAGCATCCTAAATGTAAATATAAGGCCAAAATTATCAAAAACACCAGAGATTAGATTGCAGAATTAACAATGAAAGTTGATCAATAAGACTTGTGTTAAGAGTCAAATATTATCGTTTAAAATATATAAGAAGTTTTTTTGTTTATGGCCATGAAGAAAATAATGGGTTTTTTGTGTGGCATACACGTTATTTCAAATGCATTCTCATAAATTGTATGAGCTATTACAAATTGTAATAAATTTGAAGCGGAAATTATATAAACAAACTATCAATCTGATAAGCTAAAATCATACACGATTAATGAGGGAAAAAATTATTCAAAATGAATGGTGTTGTTTAAACATGAATATACCTTTAATTGAATGCGGTGAATATTCTAAATGTAGATGAAAGACCAAAATTATGACAAATGGCAAGGGTTAGATTGTATAATTAACAATAAGAGTTTATTAATAAGACATGTGTTAACAGTGACATATTAATGTTCAAGCAAATACACAATTCATGTATATCCAGTTACTGTTTAAGTTGAAATAGTGTAAAGGACTGATTTTCTCACCATTGCATCAACCAAGATGCATTGCAAACTAGCAAATTGATCATTAGATCTGAACACTTTTGGTCTCCAGATTTTGTGTACACGCACTCTAATTTTCACGCCGGATTGAAAGGGGTGCAAATTGTGGATTAGAATAGTGTTCATTGTGCCATCAATCTGAAGAGAAAAAATATATGTCCTTGGTTAGTATAAAGATGCATAAAAAATTATTGCATAAAATAGAGGAATGTTTAATCATGTAAGAATAGAAGCTGAAACCTTATACTAAATTTTAAAGAACGTCTTTGTACACTATGTTTTTAGTGTATTTATTTGGCACTTCCTTATTATTATCTATTATGATTTTGAAGCCTTCTCTAGACGTAGCTATAGATAACGCGACATAAAGCTGTTCATGAGTGAAAACAGGTTGGGGAAGATATAACCCAACTTGATTTAAAGATTGACCATGACTTTTGTTTATTGTCATAGCATAGCATGGCCTAATTGGAAATTGGCGCCTTTTAAAAATGAAAGGCCATTTGTTTTCTGTTTCTGAAAGAATGATCCTAGGTATAAACACTTTGTGGCCAATGTGGCTACGAGTGAGTATTTTTGCTTCAATAACTCTATCAACCATTTGGGTCACAACTAATCTTGTGCCATTACATAAACCTGAAGATTGATTTAGGTTTCTCAATAACATTATAGGCATGCCTATTTTTAAAGTCAAACTATGTTTAGTCAAACCATTGAATTCAAGTTGATTGAGAAATTCTATGGGATACATCATACAAAGGTTTTCAAAATTGGTTGATGATGAACATAAAGAATTTGAGCTCAAATAAATGCGTTTTTCTCCAGGCAATAAGTCTATTGCGTAATTATTTATCTCTATCATAGTAGAATTCCTAGCTATAATAATGGCTCGTTCCCTTAAATAAGCAAAATCAGCAAAAAAAAATTCAAAATCTGGGTAAGTTGCCAAAAAAATTGATGAATAGGATCTATGTATGATTGAATGAGTAAATCTTGAGGAATTTCAATCCAAGGTGCCTCTTCATCATTTGGATCGTCAATATCAATTATCTGGCCATTTCCAATTCGAAGAATCCAAGCATCGAACTCACTTATTTTCGGTTTTTCTTCATTGTTCAATCCTTTTTTTGATAGCCTCATGTTTTCTTTTAAACAGAATATTTAAAATAAGGCCATAGGTAAGAGCTATTAAGAGATGCGTCTATGATTTCTTTTCTCGTTCCTCTTGGAATAACTGGCAATATATGTCTAAAATCACCACCTAGCTAAAAAGGCTTGCCACCAAATGGAGCATTTTGATTTGAATCATTGAGATGCGATAAAATATCTCGAAATGATTTATCTAATGCTTCAAAACAATGTTTATGATTCATAGGAGCTTCATCCCAAACAATCAGTTCAGCCTTTTCAATCAATCTGGCAAGATGAGTTGTTTTTTTAATTTGACATGTTGAGGAATTGGTAACAATTAAGGGAATCTTAAATCTAGAGTGAGATGTTCTACCACCTGGCAATAATAATGACGCTATTCTGATGAAGAAACAGCTAAAATAGTCTTGCCTTCAGATCTAATTTTACTTATTATAGTATGCGACAAAAAAGTTTTTCCAGTTCCTCCATGGCCATGAACAAAAAAAATGCATGGTTTTTTCTCATTCACAGCATTAATCACAGAATCATATACATCTATTTGGCCTTTGTTAAGCTGTGTTATCAAAATTGATTGTTCTTTTTCTAAATGATGAACGTCATAATTTAACTCTTCTCTTAGCAATTTAATTCTAATTTATGACATTTTATGTTCATCAGGCATAGGAAGATAATGATCTTTTAAAGAGCTAGATGATGCGTTAAAAAGTTCTAATTCAAACAAAAGTGAATTTTTTAATTCAGATTCTGACAAAATAAGATTTGGCATTAGAAAAGTTTTCTGTAGTTTGTACAAAATGTCATCACAAAACAAAATGACTGTAACAAACAATTGTCTTAGTTGAGAACATGAGGCTGTGTCCACAGCATTTGCTAAGGCCTCAATCCATTCTTTATCATCTCCTAACAAACTAAGGCATTTGCATGCAGCTTGATATGACGGATGTATGATACTATCAATAGTTTTGATGTGATCAAAATCTAAGGCACCTTTTTGCAAATTCAAAAGCATTCTCAAGTAACACAATTCACCAGATGCAGGATGTACATAGGTTATTCTACCTATTGATCTCCTTTTTTTCCTAGGTTTCCAAAATTTGTTGCGAGAATCCCATACAAATTTTGTAGGGAATTCTGCATAAGTCAATGTTAGCGCTTCAGGAAACATTTGGTTTGCTTTAAACCAACTTGTTAGCGTTGTATCTTCAATACCCTTTTAGCTAACAATTGATTCAAGTGATTGATCACCATTAAAAACAACATTTTGTTCTAAAGGCAAATGTATTGATAATCATTCAACAACAGGCTCTCTAAAATGAATAGGATACTGAAACAATCTCCAAATGGCTTCATATGGAGATATGTATCTACAATTAAGATAAACTAATATCTCATCTTCTGGCTTGTCTTGAAAAACTACTCTAGCTCTATCAGAACCTTTGTTTATATATTTAAAAAGATATTTTATAAGCATTGATTGACAATATGATTCAACATTTATGTGAGCATTGTATCTCAATAATAGTTCTAAATTGTAAGGCACCACAAAGCTGTTGTTAACCTTTATTCCATTTTTTAGCACAAATTTTGTTGGATCTTCACGGCGCCTATATGTAGGAAAACCATTTTTTTCAAAAACTGATTCACTCTTGTATTGTTTGGGAAAAGATTTAGAACACACATCTCCCCGCATGCAAGGAGAATTACGGTTGATTTCCCCACAAGGACCGTGGATCATGAATTGGTTTATAGCATCATAAAGCATAGGATCCACATCCTTGTCTGGTAATTCAGCAGAAATGATGGAATCTATATCTACTGCTGAAAAGCACTTATAACCTTGTTTCAACCAGACCAACATATGACAATGAGGCAATCCTCTTTTTGGAACTCGACCGTTCAAATTTCTGTTTATGATGAGGGCAACAAGTACAAAAAAAAAAAAAAAAAAACCTAATGAGTTTTATTATCGTTAAAAAAAATCTAAGAAATTGAGGATAGCAGAAATTATGAGTTTGTAAAATTCACCTGCCTCAACTTCTCCAAAAACTTTTCCTGATTTGATATAACTGATCATATCATCAAGCTCCATTTTAAACACTCTAGAAATTAGATCAGGTCTATCTTCTCCCTTGTATCCAGGCTTATTATCAAGTTCTCTAACAATTTTAGGTCATTTGACGTTGCAGGTGAAAGTTATAAACAAATCAGGATTACCATAATGCCTACAAATTGCCATAGCATCTTGATAGTTATTAAGCATGTATCTAGTACTTCCAGAGCTAGGTAATATCACTTTTGTCCCACATTATTGGCATCACTATCACCATTTGAAATTGCATCATAAATACCTTTATAAATCCCACTTCACAAATTTTTTTGATTTTTTCTAATGTAATCCAATTGATCTTCTTCAAGTGTTGCGTAAGAATCTACTAAAAACTGTTGGAACAATCTTCCACCTTTTAACAATGTATCTAATAAAGGCCCTCTTTCCTGAATCTGGTAAGTTATGAAAGCTCTCATAGGCACCCTTCCTTTTTTGGGCTCATGACCTTTGTAATATTTACTCCATTTTAAATCAGGTCTATAGCCATCTTTGTCATAAGGGAAAAGAATAGGATATTGCAAAGACATAACTTTGAATTTAATTTTATGATGCGTTGCAACTCTCTAGTTTTCAACTCTATAACAATATCTCTATTTGAATAAAAAAAGGCCTATATCTCCCACAACCAAACGACCAATTTCATCACATGTCGATGGTTCATATTGTTTAGTATCATCTGCTTGCCAGCCCAACAATCTTAGTTTTAAAGGAGTTAGACAATCCCTTTCAAATTCATCACGGATTGTTCGAAAAAGTTTTACTAATTCATTTGATTCGTCAAACATTCTAATAAGACCTTGAACAATGTCTTCATCAAGCTTTTCATTCTTTTGTTTACAATTAACAGCGTTAAGGCGATTCATTGTTTCATTATGGGTATCATATATGTAAAGCTGAGCAAATTTTGGACATTCACCTTCAAAGGGTAACAAAGAACCCATTAAATGCTGAACTTGACCACTAATTTTAAAAATGTAAGGACCTGGTCCACTGTTAATTGAGTGATCAACTTTGGCTCCCATTGAAGTAAATGCGAACATAGAATTATAGGCCCTGATATTCTCTCTAAACAGCAAACCTTTTGGGCCTTTACCCGGATCAAGTAAATTTTCTAAAAAATGAGGTGTTGGCTTTGAAATCGGAAGTTTGATCTTTCCTTGTTGACAACAAAGAGTAAAAAAAGGCTCATTGGCTGCATTTTCTTTTTTTAACAGATTCTTTGAACCAAAAAAGTGCACCACAATAAATGCACTTATAATTTTTATCTTCCAAATCCACATATTGTTCCATCATTCCTACAAAGAAAAGAAACATAGAATAGGACAAAAAGAGAAAGAAAAAAAATAAGACAAATGTACGCCATGAGTAATATAAAGATAGAGTTGAAAATAAATATTTAACATAGGAAAAAAACGTACTTTGCCTCTTCCTCTGATAAAATGCTTGACCCCTATTCATTTGATCATAAGTGTTAAATGAAATCTCTTCTCTGGTTGTTTGACTTGTGTTTGTGTGATGATAACATATATTTTGAACACATTTTTGTTTCTTGTTCTCAGTTTGAAAGGCTTTGTTATGGCTCGTTTTGGAAATTTTTTTTGTCTCGATGCTTATTTTCGTTGTTAGGATGATAGACATTTTCGTGAGAACATTCTATACCAGCTGAACTACCATAACTATAGGCTTGTTGCACTATGAAAGCTCTATTGGAAACTCTGGTTCCATAATTTTTTTTGGCTTCATGCTTATGGTTAGTATTAGTGCAACAAATATTTTCATGACAGATTTGTTTACCACTCGAAGTGCCAGAAATATGGGTTTCTTGTGTCCTCAAGCTTTCTCTAGTTTTTCCAATCCTTTTAGACATGATATTCAAAAATTACAAATTCCAACCAACAGATCGATAGCTGGAAAAGAAAAAAAAAACATGCATGAGTTAAATTATAATATTTTTATTACATCTATAGCCTAATTAAGCAAAATAGACACACACCAACAATACTGCAGATATAAAAATAACAAATTTCAAACAACACAACATCTGAAAATGAATTAATACAATTTCTATAGCCCAACCAAGCAAACCATATATGAGCAATAACATCACAACCACATAAATAACAATTTTCAAATAACACAATATCCAAAAACCAATTTGCCACAGTTGATATGAATGACCTCTTCAAAAGACGAAGAGAAAACTGACATGTTGCCTAACAGCAATGGAAAGAGCTATCAAGCAATCCAAAAAGCAGTTAGACAACACCTATAACAAACGCAACCAAAAAAATGAAATCAAGAAACAATCAAAAGAGCAAAAAATAAAAACATACAGATTTTGTTTGTGATAATGGTCTAAAAACATATGGCTTATGATAATTAATGATTTTCAAAAGAAATGATAATAAAAAAGGAGCTACTAATATACAAAAATCAGATAATCATCTTACTTACGATGATTAATGATTTTCAAAAGAAAACGAAGAAAGAAAGGAGTTATTAATGGCAAGCAATCGTCTGAACAAACCTATGAAGCACGTACACTCCTATAAGGTGGCCATGGTTGTGTTGGATACATACAGACATCATGACAATTAAGGTTTGATAAACCGACCTATGGTTAGTGATTCCAAGGATTGAAATATCGGCCGATATATCGATATTTTGAACTGTCGACACCGATATTGGGGGGTAAGGTCATATCTTCCCCGACATCGACGATATATCCCCGATAAGTGCGATATCCCCGATATTTTGCCGATATTCCCGATATTTTCCGATACCCATAACAAAACCCAAAAAAATTCAAAAGTTTTGAAGCAAATTGAAACTGAAAAGATTTTTTGGAGGTATATGTGCAGTGATTAGATATATGTGTGAAGGCTTTTGGCAATATTCAATTCAAAAGATGTTTTGGAGTATGCATGTTTTACAGTATGCATCAAAAGAATATAGACTATGCATCAAAAGAATATAGACCTAGTACTAACTCAAATGAATCTTATGATGACTATGGTTATGTCATGTCTGATTATAGTGGAACTAGATATGGAGCTCAAAATGATGAAACAAATTATGGACCTACTAGTTGGGTTAATCCTAACTATCCCATATATGAGATGACAGTAGGGAGCTCAAGGGAGACATATGTACACCATGTTCAAACATGGCTTACAAACTACTCGGGTTACATGACTTGGTATGATTATTGTACGAATCTAGATGGTTGTTCCACATTGTTTGAACCTCATAGGAGCTCTTCATTTATGTAGTTGGACACTCATCTAAATTGTAATCCAATGTTCAAATAAACTATGGATTTATGCATGGTTTATTCATTCTAATCAACTTTTTATTTTCAAACTTTTCATTAACGCGTATTACATACCACTTATATTTCATTATATATATATATATATCTTATTATTAGTAAATTTTGAGTTTTATTTGTTCAATACATTCATTGACAATGTACATAACATCTATGAAAGTTTTACACCAAAATTATGTGTTTCAATGCCTATATCTGTCATTTTTGTTAATTTTTTCCCGATACCCAAAACGATAACGATATATCCCTCGAAATATCTGTAAATTGGAGGCCCGATATTATCTGCACGGCCGATATTTTAATCCTTGAGTGATTCTAACTTTCTTTGATAAATAATCCTTTGCTCCCATCTTACCCTATGACTTCTATTTGTTCTCCTTCTCTTAAAAGCAAGTATTAACAAAATCCTAAAAATTTCCTGCAGGTTTTATAGAATATATATACATACATATACATTCATATATACTAGATATACATTCCTATTAATACACACACATATATATATGCATACTCTAAATAAAATGTAAGAAAAACCGAAGTAACAACACATTAAAAGCAGCACCTTCTAAGCTAATTACTTTTGAAAGTTTCAAACTTTCATATATATATATATAAATGTGTGTTTGTGTGTGTGTGTGTGTGTGCATACGTACATATATATATATATAGAGAGAGAGAGAGAGAGAGACAGAGAGAGAGAGAGAGAGAGAGAGACAGAGAGAGAGATTACTAATGCAAAAGCCAAGCTCCTCGCCAAGATCAGCAGCAAAAATTGTATCTGTCAATTACAACCAAGATCATAAAAACTTAGCCAAAGATACTGATACATGGTGTATCCATAATTATAAACTGATTAGTTATATTTGAGTATTCTATAAATCCTAAAAAGTTGGTGATGAAGTTGGTGATTTAGTTTGTTTGATCATATATTTCTTTATTAGTAAGAATAAGTAGCCTGAGACTATGAATTACATATAGTTCCAGCTAGCTTTCATAAAATCTTTAAGAGAAGGTATCACTCAGCCAAAAGAAAAATAGATACCTTTAATCAACAGTGAGCAATAAAATTACGCCTTTTTTCCTAAGCAAATCAGTTGAAGATAAAATATCAGAAGCAGGATTGGTCTCTAAGCATTTCAATTATCATCACATCTTATACTTCGGAAGCATGGTGTAAACGGCAAAAATAAAGATTTTATTAACACTTAACCAATGAGACATTCCTAGCATACATTAAACCTAACTATTTTGACACACCAATAGACCTGAAAATCAAATATGAAAAGCAACATTAGTCACTGAGCACGCTTTTATGCATAACCTTTTGGTTCATTAGTTCATTGGCTTTAATATATCAACTTTTGGTCAAGACTAACTACTCAGTTTTTTTAACATCATTCATTAATTATAATTGATTAATGAATTAATACATTTGTTTTTATGAACTTGCACATCATTCACACATAATTCGTGGAATCTGATTAACCAATTTGTGCATTTGCTTAAATTGGATTGAGGTTTTATTATAATTGATGCAACAAAAGAAAGAAAAAGTAAACAAAGGTTATTAACAATTACTCATTTACCAACAGAGATTTTGAGAAATTATCTTCTTATTGATCAACCTCATGTATTAAAAATCAATTCCTTGTTTGGAGCCCAAAAGTTTTTAATTTAAAATAAAATATGACAAAAAGCCTCCAAACAATCCAAATTGAAAGCAAAATCATCAACCAGTTCAATCGAAAGCAACAATCAAAGGCTAAGATAGCTAAAATATCTCAGTTGTAATGATTCAAAACGAAAAACATAGAAAATAAACTCAGCAAGCAACAAAATCCCAGAAAAACAGTGCCTAAACAAATTATACTAATAGAATCAATAACAATTTTCCATTTTTTTTTCTGTAAAGTAAAAAATGGAGAAGTTCAAAAACTCATCACATAGTCCTCATTCATAATCTTGATCCTTAATTAATTTATAAAAATGTATATGCAAAGTCATCCTGAACAAATTGTGTTTCCTATCAAATCATCTAAGAATCCAGGGGGCATAATACTGCATGAAACTACTTAGCTTAAATTGGAAGGGGTACCACCTGCAGCCGAAGGCCACATGAAACATAAAGAAAGAAGTATGGATATGTAGAGTCATCCTAATCAAATCTTGTTGCCCATCATATCATCGGAGATAAAGAATTCATAAGAAACAACCTAAATTAACTTTTCTTATCTTGTTAAGTATCAGTGTCATCTGACAATGCACATTACAAAACTTTGGTTAACAAAAAAAAAAAAAGTATAATAGATGCGAAGTTCATAAAATTGATTTATAAAATACTAAATCTTGAACATGCCCGGTTCATAACCATAGTCAAATCTTTAATATAACATATACTCAGTTCATCAATTCAATGAAAAATCAAGCGTACCACATATATAAATCATAATTTCAATGAAAAAAAACATTTATACAAATACTATTCTCCTCTGTTTTTCTTCTCTAGCAGTCATTAACATCCTGAGGTTGGTCTCTCTCTTTCTCTCTCTCTCTCTCTCTACAAAATATTTTAAAATAAGGCCATATATCTATCAATTGGAATTTCTATAACTTTTTATTTATTGAAAACTAAAGTGGGCATCAAAACGTGGATAATTTGTTTGAGTGATCTTCTGGTTTTTCCCTTCTGTTGGATTTAAAAAAATTTGAATCTTAATGCATCTAAAGTCAAATCCTTAACTTTTGTTAGTAGGATTTTTCCAAATATAATTCTTTAATAATCACCAAAAAGATGTATAATATATTAACAGGTGTGATAAAAAATATCTAGGTAGGAGAAATAGCTTTCACAGCCGCAGAATCAATTTGGGCAAGGAATCAAAGGATTCAACAACATACTCAGAAACCCATCAAAAGCTATTAATATGTTAAAAAGTTGAGGGGATGCAAACCTGAAGAGAAATTATGGAAGAACTTGCAGATCGAAAATCTCTCAAACGAACGTTGGACAGAGGATGAAAGATGGTTGAACCAATGAAGAGCAGATGAGATGAGATGAAAACCAAACGAAAGGCGAGATTCGCGAGGGGAAAGAGATATGGGAATAAGCTATGCAGGCTTACCTTGAAAGTACCCTGAGAATTAGAGAAGAAGCGACAGGTTTCTCTGATTTGGTTTCGTTTCATCGAACAGTTGTCTTTGTTCGCATGTGTTTCATCGAATGTGTTTCTCGCAAGGGTTGAGTCAACATAATTAAGACTCAAATTGGGCAAAAGGGCTATGTCGTTGTGCATCAGGGCAAAAAGGTCATTGCACTGTTCATTAGTCAATGTAATTAACAGAGCGACCAGTTAATTAGGGGCACAAACGTCATTCCATTATTGCGAATGAATAGTCTAGGAACAGTACTCGGGATTCAGTTTTAGTATATGTATAATTTCCTTTTGTGCTTATGTATAATGTCTTTGTTGCAATAAGATAGCAAAGAAGAATAGTAACTTCACCACAATTGAAAATGTTGCAAGTGGATCCCGAAAAGTGTCAGCACTGTGGAATGCTCAAACTATGGCCATCTTCATTTACCTTTGCATCAAGGAGATGGATCTAGGCAATCGTCCCGATACTCACTTTAACAAAGTTAGATAGGCAAGGTTGGTTACAAATATTAGTAAAGAGATAGGAAGACCGTATAAAAAATTACAATTGAAAAACAAGTGGGATTTACTAAAAAAAGAATGGAAATTATGGAAAGATCTAAAAGGGAAGGAAACTGGTCTTGGGTAGAATGTCACTAAGAATACCGTTGATGCATCTGATGAATGGTGGCAAGATAAAATTAAGATATTTGAATGTTTTGTTCTTGTTTTATTATATTATTGATATCCATGTTTTTTTAACAATGTTTAAAATTTCATTATAATATTTGTATATTCCATAATGCAGGTAGAACCCAAATATGCAAAATTCCAATTTGAAGGTATTAGTCCTGAGATGGAGGAGAAGTTAGATATGATGTTTTTGAACGTCACAGCCACAGGTAAGCATTCTTGGGCACCTTCATCTGGTGTACTTCCAGTTGAAAGTGATGATGATGTCGATCCACTTGAAGTTAACGGTGGATCGAATGAGTCTATGCCAATTGAAACCACTTTCACTACAAACAATGTTTCGAAAAAAGAGAACTAATCAATCACTTGAAATTGAAGATAATAATGAGAAGAAAGGTAAAGGAGGGGGGAAAATGGGAGGTGCTGCAAATTATCACAGCAAATTGAACGTCTTGTTGAGGTGGTTGAGAGTAGAAGTACCGGAACATCAATGGCTAATACAGTTTCACAAGGAACTAGTATTGCTGAAGTGATGAAAGATGTTGCAACTTTACCTGGGGCAAAGCGTGGTAGCAAGTTGTGGTGGTTTGCAACTAAACTGTTTTGTGCTCAAGAGAAGAGAGATATGTTTGTTGTCATGGAAGATCCTAACCTCAAGCTTCAATTTCTTGATCATGAGTTAGTTGAAGGATAGAATTTGCTAGTTTGGTGACTTTAATTTATGTTTTGTTTTTGTGTTGTTAATTTTTTTTTTTGGATGATCTTTTATTGGAATTTGTGAGTGATATTTGAATTAATGTTGAGTGATCTTTTATTTGAATTTGTGAGTGATATTTTAATTCTTGTCATTATATTTTATTTTATATAAACATGCATGCACAGTGAAAATGACTTTTGAAGGAAATAAACATATTTACAGGCTATTTTAGAACATGTCCATTCCAGAAGATAAGGAGGAGATCAACCAAATTATATGTGTCACTGCCCGTCCTATTGAACTTTATTACGTGAAATATATTCATAAGACCCCATGTATGAATGACCATCATACAAGAAATATTTGGTTGATGGGAGTGTTACAAGGAAATGAAAGTCGTTGCCATAATATGTTCAGGATGGACAAAAAATGTATTTATAAGATTGTGTGATGACTTGCAAAAAAATTATGGATTAAAGGGTTCAAGAAGAATGAGTGCTGCTGAGATGTTAGGGATGTTCTTGAACATCTTAGGACATGGTTCTGCAAATAAGCAAGCACAGGATCGCTTTCAACATTCTGGTGAGACTGTAAGCAGATATTTTAGTATCTTACTTGATGTTGTATGTCGTTTGGTTGTGGATGTAATTAAACCATTGGAAAATGCATTTAACAACACTCCAAAGGAAATCCTACATAATTCTAGATATATGCCTCATTTCAAGATAACTATTGCATCTGCTACTCTTAAATATTTCTCTTTATTTTATTATGTTATAATTATTATTATGTTTGTCTTTTTATCACTTGTAGGATTGTATTGATGCTATATATGGTGTTCATGTGCAAGGCATAGTATCTCCTTCTAATCAAATACCATTTTATTGGTAGAAAATGGATACCTACCCAAAATGTGATGGCTGCATGCAATTTTGACATGCAATTTATATTTGCATGTGCCGGATGGGAAGGCACGGCCCATGACACATGGATGTTTCTATCGGCTTTACGTGATCAGAGTTTGAATTTTCCTAAACCTCCAAATGGTACTATTTCTATGTAAAGAAAAAATTTATATTTAAGTTTTTTACATTGTGAATAATCAATTAAATTTCTTTTTTAGCAAAATATTATCTAGTCAATGCGGGATACCCACAAATGAGAGGCTACTTAGAACCATATAAAGGTGAAAGATATCATCTTCCAGATTTTCATAGGGGTGTTCAACTGATGGGTCATAAAGAGGTATTCAATCATGCACACTCTTCCCTTAGAAGTGTTATTGAACGCACTTTTGTAGTATGGAAAAAGAGATGGAGTATTTTACGAGACATGCCTAGTTATCCTTTTGCAAAACAAGTAAAAATCGTTATTTCAACCATGACACTTCATAACTATATAAGAAGACATGCCAAACGTGATTGTCATTTTGATGAGTGAAGATGACCTAAATGGTATTCAAGGTGAAGAGATTGAGATAGAGGTTGATGCACAACAAGAAGATGGTGCTGCAACACAAGAAATGGAGGCATTGAGAAATCATATAGCAACAAGTTTAATGAGTCCATCTACGTAGAAATGTATATGATTGCTTTATGACTAGCTTAATTTTTGTTATGAACATATTTTTTACAATATATTTATTTTTAATGGAAACTTTATTTATTTTATAATTAAAATAAAATTAGGGTGTCATGGAAACATATTTAATACCAAAAAAAAATTATATATATATATATATATATATATAAAGTGAAAGTGCTTTTCTTTTTACCAAATACTTGAACAGAAAAGTCATTTCAACATAATGCCATTTTTAGTCATTATACATAGCTCACAACACTTTCACAAAAAATTACCAAACACTCATAAACTGATTATTGTACAGACAACACTTTTAACAAAAAGTTTACCAAACGTCAAACTGATTTCTCTCACAATTGATTTCTTTCACAAAATATGATAAAGAATTATTTTTACAGATAGCAATGCCAAATTAGCCCTAAATTTTCTTTTTCCATGTTCTTCTCCGTCATAATCATTCGGAAAACCTATATTGGATGAATTTTTTTTATGAACTTGTGGACATGAATCGGGAAATGAAATTGAGTTTGAGACTATGAGTTTCAAATTCACATTAATGGAGTTATCTTTGTTTCATATGAGATCATTTCATACCTTCATTTTGTTTGGGTACCTTCTCATATTGTACAAACAGTCAGGGATTGAAGAGAAAAAAAAAAAAAAAAACGAATGCTTCTCATATAAAAATTTCGGCATTCCAAGTCTGTAGGAGAATCCAAAAGCTTGGGTTTTGTTGTGTTACGATGATGATGTAGAAATCCAAAATCCTGGGTTTTATTCACTCTCATTGATTGAGTACCCATATGAAAATATTAATGTAGAACGAGGGTAGAATAGAAAAGAAAAATAACAAAAAATAACAAATTGATTCAAAGGTATTAAATAACAAAAACGAGTGTAAGTGGAAAACAGAGGAGTGAGAAAATCAGATTAAAAATTAAAAATTAAATAAAAAGGTAACATTTTACCAATATCTGCTGCTGTGGGGTCAAAGCCACCAATTTCCCAATTGATTAGCCAAAGCCGAGTGGTTCGGCTCATTAAGCGGCTCCTAAAACCCTAACCCTACAGTCTCTAATCCTCCCGCCCTCTCTCTCAGACATCAATGGCAAGATCGCAGCTTATGGAGAACTTGGGGTTTTACCAGACGGATTGCGAGTCCCTCTGGTCACAAATTAAACGCCAAGAGAAGCAGATACAGCTCAAAAGGAGGTCATTCAAATAATTTTTTTTCTCCTTTTTGCTTACCAATTTTCCATTAATGAGTTCCTGAATCCAGATTGTGTGTGAATTATGACAATTTCGCTCTTCCTTTTGTTCCCGATTTTATTTTGATTGTTGTGAGGGTGATGTTAATGTTATGTTATTGATTGATTGATTGATTTTTTTATTTAATTTTCTGCGACGTGTTGCTGAAATCCGTGCAGGTGGTTGTTGGGGCTTCCTACTTCCAAATCTGAGCAGAAGAAGTTGGAGAGGTGTGAGTTCTTGAACAACACGTGTTTGCCGGAATCGTTTCTTAGGGAAGACGATGTAAGTTAATTTCTCATCTCCGTTAAAGTGTTCGATTTGAAAGAAGATTTTATGTAATTCATGCATTTCGTAGCGATGGAATATGAATATTTTGGGTTATCAACAATTTAGGAATCTAGAAATGTCGGCCTTGTCTCAAGTTTTAAAGTTTGGATGGCAGTCTCAGTTGAACCTTAAAAATGCCATATGCTCTTTTTCTTTAATGATGTAAATTATCACATTGATAATAATCAGAATTGCGCATGGAAGTGCGTGCAAAGTAGACAACCACTTGCTATGAATGGTTCACTTTTCAAGGTTATGCATAGACGATAAACAAACCCCTGGAAGTTACCCACTGAAGCTATGCATATACAGCTATCTTCTTTATTTTTGAGTTTCCTTTAAAATCTGGAGCTTCTTATCAAAAGAAAAAAAAGTTTGAGCTTGATCCCAATGCCGGCCCTCAGGTGGTGAGGACAATATTTATCTGTCTTCCTTTGTATTATATTTATATTATAGCGAAAGCTCTATTTGCAGCGGAGATGGTATTTCTGCTTATTTTTTAGAAACGGGGCTCGTGTTTGAGTCTTATCAATGACATGTTGGCGGGTTTTTCATTTTTTGAGGAATTGTTGTTAGCAGCCAAACCTTTTCTCTTGCCATCTATAACTAAATACTTTCCAATGAACATTTTATCCAGTTACAGAATAGTAGTCCTAGATGCTCCCGGTTGTCAATTGTCAGAGGAACCTTTCTGCTTGGATGAAGCAGCAAGGTCTTTGAAACCAAAGAATGAATACATGTAAGCAGGGATACGTGTGAGTCATGATTTCACATTATCATTTGCCCATTCTAGGCATTTCATTTTTGATTAGCAAGTTCTCAAATGTGAAGTTCAGTTTTTCTTGTGCTCTTTTGGTGTAAAAGGAAAAATTAACTATATTATAGGATTTTGTCCCTTATTGAAAAAGTTTTCACTAATGTAATCAATTGAGTAGTGGTGACCGTGTTTACAAGTTCCTTTATGACTTTTTCTTTTTTACTTTGTTTAGCTTAGGGATAAATGCTTGAATAGTGGATCTAGTTTTGATACATTAGAGTTCAGTTAGATGTCCATCTATGCTGTCATTTTATTTTTAGAACTTTAGTGGCTTTTATCATGTAGTAGGAAGAGAAAAGTATATAGGGGCATCTGGACCATAGAATCAATACAATGACACATTTAAATAGTCTTAAGCATAATACCTATAATAATTTTGCTTGGAATTGTAATAGAGAATTCAGTATGCTATGTATCAGTACTTTATACTTTTATTCTTCGACAAATTATCATGCATGTTTAATATGATTGCCATTCTTCTTGTACCAATATAAGGTTTAACACAGTCAGCTGGTTGCATTAAGGTACTACTAAAATTTAGTTAAGCAGTTTTGGTTTGATATATTATATATGTATACATATATATTGGTGTTTTTAACAAAAGCGCTGCTGATTAAGTGTTTCGTAAAGACGCATTCCCAGCCAGGATCGTAGTTGTCTTATGTGTTTCTTCTGCCATGCTTGTGTTGCTCTAGCATTATGGCGAAACTGTTTGATTAGAATATATTTTCTTGAATATACTAATGATCCACTCAAAATATCTGTCTTCCAGATGTTCTATGAGACTGTAAAATCTTCTGTTGACACAGCTTTTGGAGCATGTGATATTGAAGGAGGGAATAGAGTATTTCAAGATGATATGAAATTGCTTGACGCACCCTATATATCCGGAGCCTTGTCATCATGCCTTGATGATTTAACTAACAAGGGTCTTTACCTTTTTGCTGTTATACTAACAGGACGCTCAGTGAAGTTTGAGAAAACTCGTTGGAAGATGAAAAGGGTTATCAGAGAATCTCTTCCAAAAGTTTTTGGAAGACAAGATAATCATAATGATAAAATGGAAATATCTAAACAGATATCTCAACTTCTCAATGACCCACAATATTTCCAGGATAATTTTATCACATTTTCGTCCTCCAGATTACAGTCTCATCATGCTGCTGTTAGAAAGGTGCTGGATAGACTCAGGGACTTGCCTTATGAGACCCTACTTGCAATGCACAGAAAGCTTAAAGGAGGGCGACAAAGTCTACCGCAATTACGGCCTAAGAAAAGTGGCTGGAATCGAGACAGTCTAATTAATCAAGTGAGGAAAACAATTGAAAAGATGCTTTCAGAACTTTCAATAGGTGATGAACTGCAGGAGCCATTAACCAAAGCCATGGCAGTAGTAGGCTTATCGCTGAAGTTGATACCAGGTTTTCATAATTCCACCATAACAGAGTTTCACCAATTCACACCAGAAATAAAGATATTGCAGGATGAGATAGCTAGGGCTATTTGGTTAGTTAAAACAAAAATTAGAATACCAGAGCTGAAGAACTTAAAGACTCTGTTAGACCCAAATGCTAAAGTGTCAAACAGGAGTTTGCGAACAGCAATTAGGAAAATGCTAACTGAATATCTTTTCGATTG
This sequence comes from Prunus mume, assembly GCF_029339155.1. Classification (NCBI taxonomy): domain Eukaryota; kingdom Viridiplantae; phylum Streptophyta; class Magnoliopsida; order Rosales; family Rosaceae; genus Prunus; species Prunus mume. The sequence continues at coordinate 317,903 of NC_142703.1, read as the reverse complement.
TGGTGATATGGATACCATTCCCAAGGCGTTATTAGAAACTCTTGTTGTTATCAACAGGAATTCACAAAGTAAACCGCATAGACGCATCACAAAAGATGAAATTGAAGCAGAGGTAGAATGTATACTGAATGTGAGTGCTCAGGTAAAGCAGATTGTTTGGGATTTGTCCCCTGACCATGACTTGGATTTAGATTTTGATGACGCATATATGGAAGAAATGGAGGAATGTGATGATGATGATGATAAGTCCAATGGTGATGATAACGAAAATAATGGTCGGCTAGAGAAAGATGGATTATGTGGAAGTGATATATCTCATTCTAATGATTCGTTTTATGAAGCTGAAAGTACCGCGGAGTCAACACCATTTGTTTGCAAGCCACCTACTGCTGAAACTACCAGAAATGACTGTTATCCTCTCCTTACCCCTAACAAAAGTGTACTTGTCGAGGGGCAGGAACCCATGTTGTCCACTCAAGGAGATTCTCTTGACTCCAGTAGTATCAAAAGAGGGTTAGATGGTAATTATATTGAAAGACATAAACCTGAATGCAATACTGGAATGAACACAGAAAACCTGCTGCATCTCAAGCCAGAAGATACATATGAGAAACAAACCACTTGTAAAAACAAATACCTTGCAGTTCAAGAAGTTTGTGATGAGACAAGCATAGTTGCCTATAATCTCATTGGTCACATGTTGGAGGAGTTTGCAAAGACAGAAGGTTTGGATTTAAACTGGGATGATACTTTGTATCTCAGAGGTGATTGTGCAACTCAAGAAGGTATCTGAACTATCTTTTCTTGTTCTTGTTATTTTTCCTTTTTCCTTCTCTCATATCATCTGGAGTAAATTGAAGAAAAAAGAAATCCATCATTCACAATAAGTTTTCTCCATAACTTCTTTACTAAACTCTAATACTAATCACATATTAGTTTTTTCTTTCTTTGTTATTTGTGTAAAGTCCCCTTGTATTGGAGTGTAAAGTTACCAGTCCCAAATTATCAGGATTTTACCTGCTCTCATTAATTATAATATTGCTATAAGAGATTGTGGCGTTTTCAAGTTGGACTCCTATTAATTCTAGTAGTTAGGTTTCACATGATGGGAATTCAGTTTATGTCAGTCTGTTTGCATTGTACATGCATCAGCAATTCTGAAAGTTTAAAAATGGTGTTCGTCAGTGTAAGTTGAGTCATCTCCATGGTGTAAGATCACTATGGAGTGTGGACATAGGACGATTCAACAGAAAATGAAGAAGCGAAAGTTTTACACCATTTTATTGGGTAGAATACATGTACTTTCTTACGTTTTGATATAGACGAATTATTAACTGTATCTGATGTCTAATAAATATATGCCTATGCTTTTCTTGTCTCAGTGGTATCCAATATCTTAAAAGAAGAACAAATAACGGAAGATGGTAAACTAAACATCATTTGAGGAAATTGTTTGCTAAATGTCAACTAGTAATTAGTAATTTACTAGATTTGTTTGGTGATCGTTCTCTGCATATAAGTAGTAGCATCGCACTAATGTTTGCAGAACGAGTAGTAATCGTCCTGCCATCTCTAGTTTTACTTGATTTTTAGCATTTGTTCTTAGTTTTCTTGTATTAGTAAAAATTAAAAATGGCTTAAATAGGCCTTTTTTCCTTTGTTTTGATTTTCTTTTGTGCTTGAAAAACACTTAATTTTTATTTTCAAATGGTACATTGTTTTACTTTTTATTTTCATTATTATTATTATTATTATTATTATTATTATTATTATTATTATTATTTATTATTTATTTGTATTCTCCCATCTTTGTGGTAGGAAGTGAAAACTGAAATACTTCTTTTTCACCCATGACAGTGGTAGAAGAAAAGCAGACATTGTCTTACGAAAACGATGATGGTTCTATAATTGTTCGAGTAGTTGAGGAACTAGTACCTTCTTTTCCACAGAGGTAGTGCTTCCCTTTTCTGGATACTCTTAACTTTGCTTTATACATTGAGATTTCTTATGAGGCTGTAGTAGCATCTAACAGTATTCACTGCGCGTGGTCCTGAATTTGTAAAATAGAAGATATGTAGAAGCTTAAAACAAAAATTTGTTAAAAACCTTTGATATTTGTGTTGATAGCACATTTTTTACTGTATGTGCAGTGCATTAGAAGCATTAAGGAAGTTGGTGGGCCTACTATAGCATCTTATGAGGCTTTCGTGGTGAATTTTCTGAGGACTCCAGAAGAATATGCTAAAATGCTTTCACATCTATCCTCAAGCTTGTACTGCAGTTTTTTTCCTGTCCTTTTCTTTCCATTCTGGCAGGATTGAAGTGTGAGCTGAAAGAAGGTGCTTAGCTCTACAATGAGGGTGAAATTAATATGGACTGGCCCATTCTTCTTCGTCATTGGTGGCAGAGGAGGTCTTGTGTGGGGATTCCATTGACTGCTTGTTGCTCATGGAAGAAGGCCAGTCAGCAGTCCAGTTGGAAATTTGAGCTTTAGCGAGATGATTGGAACTACATAGGTGCTTGCATGCGCACAGATCTGAAAATTTTGATGGAAGTTAACGGTTTGTCCTGTGACTCTCGTCCACACTAAAGTAATTTCTGTAGCTGGCCCAGGGAACCATCAATGTAGAACTCTCATGTCATTTTTAGTTCATTCACTCTTTGTTTGCTTATGCTTTTATGCAAATAATCATGTGATCACCTGGAAATCATGTGCATTAGGCAGGAAGATAGAAATACCTGAGCAAGAATGTAAATGATTATTTTGACATACAAATTAACTGTTTTCTGCTCTCCACTGCAGCGGAAATGGAAGATCGATGATGTTAATGGGTTATAATGGCATTTTTTTGTGGCTTTGATAATCAGTTTCAGAGTGCCTAAAAAACTTTCCCCGCTCTTTGAGGCTTTGTATGACGTTAAGGTGGCGTACAGGGAGGAAAGTCACCGATCCAAATCTTGCCAGCCTGAGCTTCTTTCGAATTTACGTCCACGTGATTGCATGTCTGTTATGCCTGGCCTTGTAGCTCTACCGGCAACCTTCCATAGGTGGTAACTTTTTTCCTTTTTTGCTTGTCTTTATACAGAGAACCTTTCTTTGTAACTAATATTTCTTTAATTACTGGTGCAAATTTTCTATAATTTGCTGAAATTATGTCCATAATAAGCAGTAATCAGTTCCTAAAACTTTCAACTGTATGTTCTAACCATTGGGTGGCCTACTTTTGTGTTTTATTGTATAAGTGGGTTGATCTTGTAAGTACATATTGCATCCGCAGCCACTCATCTTATTCTTGTAGGATTTACTAGTGAAGCAGTAACTTCTCTCTGGTAATGTCCATTGTTCTCTTATGGAATGTGCTTAGCTTGCTCCCCAGTAATCATGACAAAATATAGGCAAGCCGAAATACTGTCTTTCTCGGTTATTTCATGTGGGAATGGTGTTAGTATCTGTATTTAGAGTGTCTCTGTGCTCTTCCGATTGTTGTGTTTATTCTTGGAGCGGAAGTGTATCAAATTCACATGTTTGTGCTTGTACCGGTAGTATATTTGCCTGGAAACGGTAACATTGTGCTTTAGGTGGTAATATACTAGTTTATGGACCCAATCTAGCACTCCAAATGATGTGAAAGTGAGGTCTAAACCCTAAACCCTAAAGTGCGTACGCACCAAGTATAACACTGCACTGAAAGAAAACCGAAGCAAGTAACCCGAGCTTAATTTCCAAGATCAGAGAATTTACGGCTAGTCATCTAATGAGCCATTAACAATTTGGCAGGAGCTGCAAAAGATTACATGACACCACACCAACATTCATATTGGTACTTGTGTTCACTCAAATTCTGGGCGGAAGAGATTCCTTTCTCCTTTTCAGTTTCTCTAAGTGCAAGCAAGGCTCACAGGTCAAGCAAAATGACACTGTTTTGGATGAACCTTGTTGGGTTTTGTTTAAACTCCCAATATCCTCAATACAAATCTACCTAGCTCCGAGAGCAATAAAACGCTACCCAATAATAGCAATACATAGTTGTAGCAATTACTTCATCATTTGAATATTAAGAAATTAAGATTAATCCTCACGGCATTATAATTGTATGTGTGAGAAATTCTCCTCCTTGTAATTTAGATTATTGTTTGTACTAAAAAATAAATAAATAAAGATTAAATATAGTTTAATATATTTTTTATTTAAAAATATCTCTGATATTAAAATAAATAAATAAAACATTTGTCAAATAAAAAAAAGCATTACCATGATTCATTCAAGACAGAAATTAATTACAAAAAATGAGCCATCCGAACAGGAAAATAATATGCGGTCCCTAAATCTCATCCAGTACAAACATCACACTTGTCAGACTCATAGTCAATCGTCCAACCGAGCCGCACCATAAACCCGCCCAAGTTACCTACCCACCACGCTTCATATCGCACGCAAAAATGGCAAAAATCTTAATTTTAAACAAAAATTTAAAAATAATTCAAAATAAATAAATAAATAGGAAAAATAGAAAATTGCAGCGCTGCGAGTCCAATTCCAAGAAACTTCTCGTCCGCTCTCACTAGTAAACCCGCAGCCCCATTCTTCGTTTGACCACCGCATAATCTCTCTCTCTCTCTCTCTCTGCCCTAGAGCCCTACTGTGTCATTTGTAGATTGTTCTTCTCTCTGTTTCAGTCCAACTCTCTCTCTCTGTTCGTATTGATCCAGACGAACAGAGATATAAAGTTGACTTTTTGATTGATTTATTGTTCAACTTCATCGTTTTACTTTTCTTTGAGGGTTTTGATATTTTTGGGGGGCGAAGCGATGGGCTCAGAGGACGATCCGGAGATGCTTTTTCGCAACGGCCGCTTCTGCGCGCCCGGGTTTCGGTTCCATCCACAGACGAGGAACTCGTCGTCTACTATCTGAAACGCAAAATCTGTAAGAAAAGGCTCAAGTTGAATGTCATCGCCGAGACCGACGTCTATAAGTGGGACCCTGAGGAACTTCCTGGTATGGGTTTATGGTTTTTTTCTTCTATGGGGAGTCTTTGTTGATTATGTGATTTGGGGTTTTGATCGTTGCGTTATTTGGATATGTGGGTTTGTTTGTGTTTTGGTTTTGGAATCGGTTTTGTGCGAATCTTATTTTGTTTGTATGATTGGTTGCGCTAACAAGTGAGAGTCCTGATCCCACGGTCAACCGTTTGGATCAAAGTCCAATGTTTGGCGTTAATTCTTAAACTCTAATCTTAACTGTTTGGATAAAAATCCAACCTTTGGTGATCATGTCATCGAAGTTTCAGTAGTTTTTTTTATATTGCTTTGCTTTTGACGTGTTTTGTATTGGTTGATTGGTTTTGGAGTATCTTTTGTTTGATTGACTGGATTTGGCCCTGTCGGATTTGTTTGGTTGCCTACGATTGGTGAGATACTTTGGTTACGTTTAATGGGTTTGGTTAACAGGGTTTTTGTTTAGTTTCAGTTTTGTTGTTTGGACACATACTTCTCCGAATTTGCAGTGTCCTTTTATGATATTTGTATGATCTGATCAAATGAACTAGTTTAGTATCAGCAGTTTGTGCTATAATACACATATGTAAGAGTAAAGTATTTTAATATATGTTCTAGCCCTTGGTTTTTAAATATCTAGGTTTTAACATGCAAGAAAATGGTATGTTTCTTATTGATTGTAGGCTTATCTACCTAAACACTCATTTATTTTTGTGTGTGTGTATGTGTGTGGACGGTATGTGTTTAAGTTACTAGAATGTCTTTTTTTGCTTTGTTTCAGCAATTAAGTGGATTTATTTAAGATAGTTTTATAATTGCTTCTCCGTTTTGAAATGTTAGCTTGGTTTCAGCGTAAGCAATTTTATCAATATGCTAATCTATGCTGTATGTATTCAATAACTGGTTTTGCTCTCTTAATTTTTTATGTTTGAGTTCACAGTGTTTGTTGATTGCATTTTTGGTTACTAACATTTGAAAGTGATATGATATGCAGGATTATCCCTATTGAAAACTGGTGACAGGCAATGGTTCTTTTTCAGTCCGAGAGATCGGAAATACCCTAATGGGGGAAGATCGAACAGGGCGACCAGACATGGGTATTGGAAAGCTACAGGAAAGGATCGTAACATTACATGTTATTCACGGTCTGTTGGATTGAAGAAGACCTTAGTGTATTATAAAGGCCGCGCACCTAGTGGGGAGCGCACTGACTGGGTGATGCATGAGTATACCTTGGATGAGGAAGAGCTCAAGAGATGCCGGAATGTACAGGTATTAGTTGGAACAGCTTCTCTTTCAATATTTTATTGAATTTCTTCTATATTTCTGCAAATTGAAGTCTAAAATGATGTCCTTTTTGTTTTCCCTTCTTTTAGGAATATTATGCTCTCTATAAGGTCTACAAAAAAAGTGGACCTGGTCCCAAAAATGGAGAGCAATATGGGGCGCCATTTAGAGAGGAAGAATGGGCTGATGATGAATTACCTGTAATCAATAACCCTGCTGATCGCCAAATCCCAGTGAAGCAATCTGTAGATGTTATTTCTGTTGATCCTGTGAAAGTTAATGGTGAAGTCCATTCTGCACTAAGTGACATCGAGGAGTTCATGAAACAGATTGCTGATGAGGCTGTGCTTGAGCTGCCACAAATGAATGGTTACGCTTACACCATACCTCAGGTTCGTAATCTGTCTCTCCTTACTCTTACTTTCACTTTTGTTTTCTTTCAGTGGTAGTTATTTATGGTTATTGACTATTAGATTTGTAGTATACTGTGTGGCAATCTCTGGTTAAACTTAATTCCAGCTTGTCGTACACAAGGGGGCCTGTGCCATATTTGGCAAACATGGGTGAATCAGAGGTGGTGGATCTGGTTTAGATGTTATCTTAATAGTCATCACAATCAGTATTTTAGTGTTAAAGCTGACTGAAATATGATTGCATAAATAAGAAAAAATTATGCTTTAAATTATTTTGCATTTTTGTAGTCTTGCGTGCACTCAGTCTCTGTCATGGAGAACATATAATAAATTTTATGCAATTTCATTATGCAGGCTGTGAGTGAAGAAGAGACCCAAAGTACTGTGGTTGATCTGTACTCCAGGGAAGTTGTATGTCCAGAACCTAACACAGTGTTTAATCCAAGTCATCACCAAGGCAATCTGCAGGCAAGCTTTGACTTCACACAGTCAGATACATCCCAAATACAACGGTACGAGGCATCTGAAGTCACCACATCTGCTCCTGAAATTCATGAGCAGGGTCCTCCCATACTTCGTGAAGAGGATTTCTTGGAGATGGATGATCTCCTTGGTCCTGAACCTACTATTTCAAACATTGAGAATCCCGTGGATAACTTGCAGTTTGAAGGGATAGATGGATTAAGTGAATTTGACTTGTATCATGATGCAGCCATGTTTTTTCATGACATGGAGCCTTTTGATCAAGGAACAGTTTCTCATCAGCAGTACATGAATTCTCTGGGGAATAATATTGTAGATCAGTTTGAATATCAGTTACAACCCAATCCACCAGCTGTTAACCAAGTTAACCATCAGCTGAATCCTGAATCAACTCAGATGAACAATCAGCTGTGGACACATACTGAAAGAGCAGAACCAAATCAGGGATGTCTCTCGTATTCAACCTCAGGTACATATATCAATGGAGATGAATTATCGATGCTTTTGCACATCTATTATTAAGTGCATGCCTTCAGCTTCGAGAGCTCTTCTAGAAGTATTCTTCTAATGTATCGTTGATTTCAGTGATTGGCATGACTAATTTGTTATGTATTTCAATTCCCTTTGCCCCTTTGTGGTACATTGGAATGTCCAACCGAACTTTAAATCTTATTATTAGTAGTCACTAATATAGGTAGTTCCTATCTGGTTTTGTCTAGGTGTGGTATATGAACCTTCAAATTTTGCTTCCCAAGCAAATCAAAATCAAAGCGGCAATGAGGCTGCTGGTGGTCCAAGTCAGTTCTCTTCTGCTCTATGGGCCTTTGTGGAATCTATACCTACTACTCCTGCATCTGCTTCAGAGAATGCTTTGGTGAATCGGGCTTTTGAACGAATGTCTAGCTTTAGCAGGTTGAGAATAAATAGCGTTAGTGCTAATGTCACTGCAGGTAGTAGTTCTGAAGCTAAGAGGGCAGGCAGAAAGAGAGGTTTCTTCTTCCTTCCAGTTGTTGTAGCACTTTGTGCCATTTTTTGGGTTTTGATGGCAACTCTCAGACCATGGTGGAGATGCCTCTCCGCTTGAGTCTCTAATTGGGAAGTTTTGCTGCTATATATATATTCATCATGGTGAAATTGATGGAAAACCATTATGGAAACATAGGATTTCAATTATCTATATGAATTTTTATTGTAAAGGATGAATTTTCCTCCTTTCTCTCGTGTAAATAGAAAATTCTAGATATAACTTGCAGGCTATTGTGTTTCATGGTCGCTATTGCTATTTTCCGTTCTCATACTTGCAATTGAACCCTAGTACACATGCAACTGCACCTGCCGTGCGCATGTCAGTGGTTGATTTATTTTATTTTCATTTATTTGGAGGATTCATAAATCAAAAAGGTCTTAACATCATTTTTCTTTCATACGGCGAAATCTAATGGATATAGTCCTCCAAAGTTAATAATGTTCTTTAAGAATCAAGCTTGCCTTATGTAGGACTAAGAAACAAATAAAGGAACTGTTTTTTATTTTATAGGCAGAGCCGCTTGGAATGGCATTGAAGAAGTGTAGCATCTCCAAAGGAGATGTCAAATCCTACATGGCGCTTTTAACGGACAAAAATAACAGCTGAAATTTACTCCAACCGAATTGCTATAGTCTACGTGGAATGGCGAATGAAGCCTCTGTTGTCAAAATTGCCGTCAAGTGCTACAAACATCTTTTGATTAATTTATTATTTCTTTGCCCATCTGGTTGTGGCTTTATCATTTCATTTAATACTTATCTATATTTTTTTTTTCTTCTTGTTATTATTTCATGTATCTACTGTCATTATATGCTTTCATTATTATTTTCCTTTTTAATTCTTTTCCTTTGTTATCGTCACTTTGACACTACTATATTATTGAATTTTTTACCGTTGAAAATTTATGTTGATCTGTTTTATGTTATTTTCATCAACCAACGTGGAGATAGATGATTTTTTTTTTTTGTTTAATTGTATTTATGTTACATTTATAATTAATTTATAAGTATTTTAACTTGATTAATGAATTACTCTTAATACTAAAATATAAAAATACATTCATTTAAGAAAGTAATAAATAAATCAACACTAATATAATAAAATAATATTTTAATTTGACATATCGGGTGGAGTGTAAAACTATGCAGGATGTCAAACTGCCACATCAACCATCAAATTTACATTTAATGTTTGGTATTTGACATCTCCCTTGGAGATGCTCTAGTCAAAGGCTCCAGATCAAGACTTCTTTTTTGTTAGTTGGGGCTTCGGACTTATTCTTTTCTTTTCATTTTCATGAAAAAAAAAATGGAACCATAGGTCGTTTGATAACCATTTCATTTTTCATTTTTAGTTTTCATCTTATGTGCTAGAGTATAAAAGGAAAACAGGGAGAATGGTAGTGAAAATGAGAGTGAAGATGTGGGATTGAGAGGGTAGATGAGAGTGGAAGATGAGAGGGATGAGTAACAAAAGTTGAAAGAAAAACTAAAAACTGAAATATACTTGAAATTGTTTTCACTTTTGTTACTCGTCTCTCCCACCCTCCCCTCTCATCCTATCTCTCAATCGTATCCTCACTCTCATTCTCACTCTCATTTTCCTCTATACCTTAGCACAAAAAATGAAAACTAAAAACTAAAATTGAAATGATTATCAAATGTGGTCAAAGTTTAGCTCTAATTTCATGAATGTCAATTTTTATAAAAAATTTCAAAATATAGCAAAAATCTAACTTGAATAGACACAAAATTAAAATCCACATAAGCCTAAAAGTAAAAACTTTTAGGGCTCATTTGGTGCCTAGTATTAGATTGGATTGGATAACTCCCTATATTTGAAGCATGTTCAAGGAAGAAATGACAAAAATCTTGACCAAGTTGAAGGTAGAAGATGAAGTACTCATAAAGAAAACTTATCTCATCTACTCCCCACAAAATGGTAGGATAACAACACCGTATAACTTATCTCTCCTAAACTCCCCAAAGTGGAGAATCATTCACCTCTACCTTCATTTCCTCCTTCAATATACCTTAGAGTTAGTGACTTATCCAATCCAATCTAATCTAATCCTAGAAACCAAATGAGCTTTTGCTGTTGGTTGAAAGATTGAGGGATATGATTGTTCATTCTTTTGTTTACCAGTAAAAAGTGATTCTCTTTACTCGAATGTTTACAAGATTCACTGATAAATCAACAATTATAATTTTAGTAGTCATGATTTACCGGCATATTTGCTAAATTTGGTAGTTTCAATGGAAATTGAAGAAAAGAGAAAATTAAAAATAAAAATAATTAGGGCAAAATGAGAAAGTTTCAAACATAAATAAGGATGATAATTTTCTTCATGGGTCAGGGTCTTTGTGAGGCTTTACCCCTAATGGATCAGTTTGGGAAAATTTTCAAGTATGAAGTTCGGGATAGGGCGGAGATGCTATTTCAATCCCTTGCCCAAATTCTCCCCTTTTAAAATATACTATATGTATTTGGGCACTAGAATTACTTTCTTTTTAAAATATTGCACTGAAATTTGGGCAGGGGCTGCGCCCACAGGAACAAATTATGACATCGGCTCTCCTACTTGAGGAGAACATTGGCAGACACCCTTCCTAAGTGCAATGGAGGTCACCAACCTAGGCCATGGGCCTTCTTGATTGCCCATAGACCCTGTCCAGGTAAGTATTTTTACACATGCTCATCCTTTTGTATTTATACGCGCCCACCTCAAACCCCCAGTCTATACATGGGCAATGTGGGACAGGTACACGCATATTGGTTTTACTAATTGTGCTTATATTGCAAAGCAAGTTCCCTAGTTTCACTAATAGTCGTTTGATAGTTGCACTTGATTGCATGACAAATTCTAATTTATGTAACAGCTACAATTTGTTTAGTACTATGGTTTTTCATTTAGGGTCCCGGACAAATTTTATTTAACAATCAAAACCATCTATTTTTCAAGTCTTATTTAATATATCATTATTGTAAAAAATTAAAAAAATAGAAAACCATTAAGACATCACGGTTTTTCAAGAGAGAAAACACTAAAACAATCACCATCTAATTGAGTGGTCAAATTATTTTGGATTCAAGTGATTTTTTTACAGAGATGAGCTTTGAGGGAATATCTAAAAATTAGACGGTTCGAATCATTGAAACACAATCTGTGGCAGTGGCGGACCCAACATTTTTTCAGGGAAGGGGCAATATTTAAAAGGCTAAAAGTTCTAAACAAAATTTAGACAACCACATACCCTTAGAATTTAAACAATACTAATGTCATTCATAATTCATGAAGGAAAAAAAAATAACATTACAAACAAAACATCAAAGCCTCTTTGAGGCATTTAGTCGAACACTTAAGCATCAAATCATTAAGGAGTAAGCTTTTTGAGACATCAATTTTTTTGACAAGAAAAATTATAAATCTACTAATTATTATTGAAGCATAATAATCAATTTAATATAATCAAATATAAATACTAATTGTCATTTAAGCACAATAATCAATTCCAAAATATAAAATACTCAATCGGCCATACAACTAATAAAGAGGAGGGGGGAAATAAAAGTGAGAAATAAGCTATAAAAGCCACATGAAATATTAACTAATAATGACTTATCTTCAAGACTAACCCATGAACACTTTTCCACTGAAGAAAGCTTTGAGAGATTTGGGAAGTGATTTTGGGATTGTGGGTTCTCTATCAGGTAGAAGATAGAAGGGAATTCTATCTACGTGGCACATGGTTGTCATGGATAATAAAAATGCTTTTTGAGCTGGAGAATAATAAAAAGTTTAAAGTAGTAAATTGTTGAAAGTCAGAAGAATTGCCTCAAAACTCCCCATTTCATTAACAGGAAATGAAACAAAAGTTTTACAAAGACGGCGTCGTTTGCGCTGCAAACAAATGAACCCAAGTCATCTTCCTCGTTTTGAAAAGCCTTGCAACACACCTAAGATGCAGAACCTTGGCACCAGAAGAGGGGCTTACTCTAGCCTCTCTACAGAATTTTCCGGCGAGGGGAGCTGCAACTGCACCTCCTTGCGCCTCTGTGGGTCCGCCACTGGTGGGTCCTACAAAGTTGCCTCTCAAAACTAACGGGTTTGCATGTATAGACCACCGCACATTGTCTTTCAATGATATGAACGTCTAGTATTTCGATATCTCATCAAATACCATTTATGTAAAAAATTACCTAAGTCCGAAATCACTTGACCACTCAATTACATGGTTATTATTTTAGACCTTGGAGAATGAATTGACATCTTGGAAGTTGATGCTGAAAGACATTACTTTGAGCCACCTTCCCTGGATCGGTCAGAAGAATAAAATAATCACTTTTTAATAGTTAAAGAGAAGAAAACAACATATTTACGTATCAGTATTGGAATGATTCCGATTCCTACTTTTGAGTGTTTATTAACACATGAGTATTGGAATGATTCCAATTCCTAACTTCCACTGCGTTTGCTAACACATAAGGAATAATAAAAAAATGTAGATTCCATGTTAAAATCAGGAAAGGAAGCAACAAAGGGGAGTAGTTAATCTGATTCTCATATCTTGATTACCCTATCTAAAAGTTCCCAGATTCATGACTTCTCTCATCTCTGTTTGGCACAAAAATCAAGAGGTAATATATTTGAATATGTTTTTTGCTTCTTTTAACACAAAATCAGTTTTGCAATGACAAGTAGTGAACCGGTTGTATAGACTCTAGAGAGGATAAACAAGAATTGATACATCAAAATATGAGAAAACAAGCCTCACAAATTAAAATTTGGGTCAATACATCTTATTTGTTGTCTGAAAGAATTGAAGTTTCGAATGTAAGTAACCAGTAAAAAAAACAAGAGTTGAGTTGAAATGATAGCACAGAAATCGATCGTCTATGATATTAATTTATACTCCGCGGGGAGGAGTGGTACTGGCTGAAGATTGGGTCAGTAGACCCCAAGCTCCCTGGTGGTCATTATGTCCTGTGATGGCCTCCCTTGTCCTCCGCAAGGAGTGGTGTACTAGCTGAGCAGTGTAGGATCTGGTTTGTGACTGGTTTTGTTATGGTCCTGTTTTGTGTTTAGGAGTTTCTTTGTGTATTGTTATCTTTTCTTTGTGGACTGCTGTCAATGGTTGTAGCTTGTGGTCTTCTGTTTCAATGAAGCATATTTTACCACCCCCCCACCCCCCAAAAAAAAAAACACTTTTAGATTAAATTCAAAAGTGGGTGACTACGAGTAATATAGTGTAGCACATGAGTATGTCCAAGTGGTATAATTCGTCCACATGTAAGTGGATATATATTCTTTTTTGTTGCTTTTCTTAGCCGAAGTTAGAAGGGGAAAGGAAATTTTGCCACACACACTGCCATGGTGCTATTGGAATTTGAACATGAGCCTATTGGTCTACAAGTTAAGTTATTTTCCACTGTATTAGACTTCGTTGGCAAGTAGATATTTATTATAATATAGAGCCGAGGAGAAGGGGATGGTAAAACTAGATTTTGTGCTTTTAAAAAAATTGCTTATGGAATCAAATAAGGGTTTAGGCCAATTGGCCAAGACAATGTCTTCTCCTTTTGTACTGAGTTCGAACCTCCTATACTAATAGCTTTTTTATTTTAGACTTTTTATCACAAATTGTCCCTGAGGTTTACGAAATTATCACCTTTCATCCCTAACATTTTTTTGTGACACTAGTGGTCCTTAAGGTTACCATCCACACATCAAAATGGTCTTTGCCGTTAGTTTCCATCAAATTTTTTGTTAAATTGCTGACGTGACATATGTGTGTAGCCCACACATTTAATGGTATAGAGCCACGTGATTTTAAATATAATATAATATTTTTAAAATATTTTTATAACTTAAAATTCATAAAAAATTAATTAATTAATTAAAAGCAACATAAATCTTTTTATACATTTTAAAATATCTTTCATGCTATGTTCAAATATATATATATATATATGTGTGTGTGTGTGTGTGTGTGGAGAGAGATAGAGAGAGAAAGAGAGAGAGAGAAATTTTTAAATATATAAAAAAGATTTAAGTTGCTTTGAATTTTTTTTTATTTATGAATTTTAAGTTTTAAAAATATTTAAAATATATTATATTTAATGTCATGTGGCTCTATACTATTGGATGTGTGGGCTTCCATATTTCATGTCATCAATTTAATAGAAAATTTGACTTAACAAAGAAAGATCATTTTGATGTATGAAAAGAATCTTACGACCACTAGTACAAAAAAAGTTAGAACAAAAGATAATAATGATGTAAACCTCAGAAACTGATAAAAAGCCTTTATTTTATTTTAAAGTCGTGTTTGTCAAAACAAAAAAAAATGTTGCAGACGGGAGAAAGACTTGCTGGGGTTCAAATAGAGCCTTCTTTCATTTTGTTTTTTTGGTTTTATTTTTTATTTATAGTAATTAAATAGGTTGGATTGCAGTAAAATGAGACACAAACCCGAATTGACCCGGATTCCTGTAATTAAAAGGAAAAAGGCCAAAAAACATTCAAGAGGGCAGTTTCTTGATTCTCTGCTTTCCTTCACGAGATCGAGTCTCTAATTCTCTCTCTCTCTCTCTCTCTCTCTAAATCCTGAGCTTCTCTGCCTTAAGGCACTGGTTGCGAGCCTTTGCTGTTTTACTTTGCATTCTCCAATTTCAGAATTCACAAATTCGTATCGAATTTAGGGTCTTTAATCTGCATAGTTGTTATTGTCAGAGTTCTTAAGAGCAAACAGTGAAAAGCGAAGACAAAAAAGAATGGTAAGGAGGAAGAAGATGAAGCAGTGCTTCACCTTCTTCTTCTCCTATTAATTCATGGCCGCTTCTCAGCACCGCTGCGTTTTTGGTACTCTCCCTTATTCTGATTCATTCTTTGTTTGTTTCCCAGGATATTCCTTTAGAAAATAAAAATGCAATGATGAAATCTTGTGGCTTTCGATTTCAAATCCTACTCAATTGCAATGGGTTCGAATGGCAATTACTTTTCCCTTAACTTTAAGGGTTTTGTAGAAATTGGCTGAAAATCTTATGTGGGTCTTTGGGTAAATTGTAATGTTTTTCTTTTGTTGTGGTTAAATTTGTTGTGATGCAGTGGGGAATATACCTTATGATGCCACTGAGGAACAGCTTATAGAAATCTGCCAGGAGGTTGGCCCTGTTGTATCTTTCAGGTTAGTCAGTTGACTCACTTCCCAATTAGAAATTAGAAATTTAACATAAACCCGTTTCTTCCTGAACCCTAAATTGAATTTCTAGAACCAAAAGAAAAAAAAATTGAATATCATATCTCTTTGAATCCTATTTATGCTTTATATGATTCGCTTGGAGGTCAATATATCATTATTCCCGAAGGAAAATATTTAATCTTTAACCGCAAAATTATACCTAGATTTGTTGTCATTTTCTAATTCTATACTAGATGCTTTTTAATTCAAAGGTTGTTAAATAAGTTCTTGTGTTTGCAAAGTTATATGTTTTCGGATGTTAAATACGTTAAAGATAACTTTTGGAGTGAATTCAGAAGCGAAGTTCTGATTTTGCTTGAGCTAGCTATTTCCATTTAGAAGGTTGATATTTTATGAAATTATATCACTTAGGGAATCAAGATTAGTGGAAACTACTATATGATGTAGATAGTGTATGCTATATACCCAGACTTATGGGTGGGTTGAAAGTAGAAACATTTGTTGAATTTGTTTTAATCTGTACATCCTTTTTGTTTCAGACTAGTTATTGATAGAGAGACTGGGAAACCAAAAGGTTATGGATTTTGTGAGTACAAGGATGAAGAAACAGCTCTAAGTGCTCGGCGTAATCTTCAGGGTTATGAGATCAATGGGAGACAATTACGAGTTGATTTTGCTGAAAATGACAAAGGTGCTGACCGAAATCGAGAACAGGTACTAGGAGACTTTTAGCTACAATATTTTCCCCATTTTCTTTGCGCTTTTTTTTTAAATAACAAATTTCCTGAAGTATTGTTATAAGCAGTATTGTATTCTACTTTTCTTTTACTTTCCTATGCCTTTTATTAGAAGGGGCGTGACCTAGAAGAATATTGTACTATGATGCTAAATTCTTGGATTGCAAATCTGATCTGGATTGCCCGTATAAATTGCTGTGATCTTGTATTTGTTGACTCGTTGAAGAAGTTCTGCAGTGTTTCATATGCTTGACTGTGGTCTTGTATTTGTTGACTCGCAGAAAAAGTTCTGTAGTGTTTCATATGCTTGACCTTTGATTTGGAGTTAAGAGCCCATACGGGCGAGTTACACTCATAATTTTGCTGTTTGCTTTCATTATTCAGACTTTTATCTGTTAGTTAGTTTATTACAGTATTGTTTGCATTCTAAAACCCTTCTTTTTCAAATGTTCTGCATTTTATCTGTTAGATTATTACTTTTGCTATAGTACTGTTTCCCTGGAATTTGTCCAAATTAGCAAAATGACTGGTATCAATCATCTTGATTTGAAAATAGCAACAGGTAGGTGTTATAAATTTCGTTTTTATTGTAAGAGTAAAGTAATTATTTTTCACTTGCAGGGTCGTGGTGGACCAGGACTGACTGCAAATGTTGGTTAGTTTTCTTATCTCATTTTCTGTCCTTTTTTTTCCCTCTTATTTATTATTTGACCTAAGAGAAACCTGAAACTGGTTATTCTTTTTTCTTATGGGTGCATCATAGATCCACAAAAACAAGTAGTGGGCCCATCTGTTCATGTGGAAGCTCTTCAACATCAGCCAATTGGTCTCCATATAGCTATAACTGCGGCAACCGTCATGGCAGGAGCTCTAGGTGGTGCTCAGGCTGGTTTGCAGTCTAGTCAAAATGGCTTGCAGAATCAATTGGCATCAGCCAATGATCCTTTGACACTTCATCTGGCCAAAATGTCTAGGGGTCAGTTGAATCAAATAATGTCGGAGCTCAAGGTGAGCAGTTTGACTGAAGCTTATTTCTTTATTCTGGATCCATCTTGGTATGTTTTTCATACTCTTTCTGATGATAGGTAATGGCTGTACAAAACAAAGAACTAGCTCGTCAGCTATTGCTTGCAAGGCCACAGTTGCCAAAAGCACTTTTCCAGGTAAATTTCTACTATTTGTATTGGTGTTTATGTTGTACAGGTTTCAATCTGTAAATTTATTTATAATATTACACTTTCGTCATTTAAATTGTGTAATTTTATTAGAGAGTTTTGCTTGACGTCCTGTAACAGAAGATATAATTGAGCTGTGTATTTCTGGTTTCCTTCTGAAACTAGGTCATTTGGATTTACTTTTTTCTACAGTTTTTCTCCTCTGTTTTATCGGCATCCTCCTTATACCCTTTTTTGACTTCAATTCTTCTTGAACGAGATGAAGTTGTTTGAATAATTACTTGTAAAAAGGTGACAAATTATTGTGTCAAAGTGGGACTGTCCTTATGGAATAAGGCATATTGAAATTTTTATATATCTTCCTTGCCCTCCCGTCTTACTGGTCTCAACACAGATGGATGTGGATGTTATATGCACAAACTATTAATTAAGGGGTCAAAGCTGTTTACATTTCAATTATGCGCGTATAACATCCACATCCATCTGTGTTGAGTTTTAAATCTAGAAACACCCATCTCAATGCATTGAGTATGTATAGTTAGGTATGCTTGTTTCCATGTTTTTCTTTAACCTTTTTATTTATAGAATTTGATATCTTAACTTTCTTTTCAGGCTCAAATAATGCTCGGAATGGTGAGCCCGCAAACGGTTCGTTTCTCCTCCTAGAACTATCTATTGTCATAACAAGATTGTTAAGTACTTGAACTGGGTTGACCTTTTAACACCTTGACTCTCCTTTTTCAGCTGCAGATGCCAAATATCAGGCAAACTTTAAGTCAGCCCTCACAGCCTCCATTCAATGAGGGCCAGCAGGGTCAGCCACCAGCTGTTCAAACCCTTTCTGAGCTACCCCCTCCTGCACAGAATAGGTTGCAAGCTGGGTTGGTGCCCAAAGCGCAAGAAGGCCAATTTTCTTCGGTACCTCAAAATCCATTGGTTCGGAGCCAGTTATCTGCACCCCAACAACAACACATGCAACCTCGAATGCAGCTTCCACAACATGCAAACCAACATGTCTTGCAACAGGCCCCATTGCTTGGGCAGTCTGGAGTTACAACACTTCCTTCCATACACCCCCAGTCTTCAGGCGGTTTGCCCATTCGACCACAAACTCAACTTGCAAATTCTTCTATTTCAAATCAGAAAATGCAGCCTCCTTTGCTACAGCATCCTGGTCTGGTCGGACGTGCCAATTTGGGGCATAACACTCAGATGGTTCGTCCAAATGCTTCTGTACATCAGTCTCGTTTTCCTCGCCCTCTATCTGATGCCAGTTTTCAGGTGCCAACTTTTTCTAATTCTTGTCACATGAATAGGCAAATATTAATATCTAGCTGTTGTTTTGTTTTATGTTTTATTTTTTATTTTTTATTTTTTATAATTGGAAGAAAAATATCCATCCTTTCCTTCTTCGTCTTGGATGTCTACTTCCCACCAAAGCAGAGGATAAGAAAAAGATGATTAGTTGTGTTGATGCATATAATATTTTGTTAAGCTGGATAAAATTTATACATAATTTATTTTGCATGTTTTGTATTTCTGTAGTTAACAGTCGTAAAATCTCTTCCACTTTTCTGATAAGGAAGGTTACTTGTTTGTATTTACAAATACAAAGAACTAGGGTGGGAAAAAACTACCTCACCTTTCTAGTCTTTAGGTGCTTTTAGTTATCTTGCTAGTTTCACTATTTGTTGGTGTTATTTAACTTGCTATATTTGTAACAGCCTGGTCCCTCAATGTCTTCGGGAATGTCACTGGCAGTCAACAGGGATGATAATTTATCTTTTGAATCAGTTAAGCGCCCTGCAAAGCAAATGAAGTTGGACGATGGAAGGAGTACCTCTTTGTCAGCAGGGCGTCTGAATGTGTCTAATGCCAATGGATCTGCATTGCCTCATGTTTTTGGAGCTGGCTCAATGCCTGGGAAGCCTGTTCCTAACCCAGAAGAAGTACAGCAGTCTGAGAAACAAACTTCTCAGGTAATGTCTTCCCTTGGTGATTTTTTTGTTTTGTTTTGTTTTGTTTTTGTTTGTTTTGTTCCAGTTTACTTCTCGTGTCTTTGCTAGTTTGGTCTTTAAACCGGACATTATTGTGTAAAAAGAAAGATGTCTTGCTCTCAGTGATGCAGAAGGTTTTTTATTTATTTAGCATTTTGATTAAGCCTATATTAAATTAGACCATCCAACTCAGAACCAATAACTAATTGGCATTGGTGGAGCCTGATGTGAGAATTTATATTCTTAACACATCCCCTCACGTGTGGGCTCACAAAGCCAAACTCATGGTTCAATTATATGGTGCAAATTGGGCCTCAACATGGATGAACTTCTTGTTCTGGTATCATGTTGCAGATACAGCATCAAATGGAAAACCAAATTGCATTCATGGAAAGATGTAGGATTTCATAAATTGAAATGTTAGGCTTTAAAAAAACATGTGGGATTTTGTACTCGGCAGATTTTGGAAAAGTGTTTGGATTTCCACATATTTGAGTAGCTGAAGGATTTCGTTTTTTTTTTTTTTTTTATTTTCCTGATAATGGGTTTTTCTTTATAATATTTTTGGTGAACTTTTGGTGTTCTCTTAACTCGGTTTAGAAATGAAATATCAATTACAGATGAACTGTTGGTTCTAAGCCATCCCTAGAGATGATTCAACAACTCAAAGTACCTTTTTTTCGTGTGTTCTTGATAAACCAGCATGTATAACATAAAGACTTTGCCCCTGAATCTTAGTACGTTTAACTCTAGTATGTAGTTTATAGTGTCCACTGTATGTACTTATTAAACTGTATGATAATAAAAGTTTCTTCTTTTCCAAAAAATGTTGGGCAAGAAATGCTAAAGGGTAGTTGCCAATTTCCCATTTTATCTGAGTATCTGAGATCATATGTTTTCTTTTTCTGTCTCAGCTTCCACCTGGGGTGGAGTCTGCTCTACTACAACAAGTTTTGAGCCTAACACCTGAAAAGCTGAGTTCATTGTCTCCGGAACAGCAACAACAGGTCATTAAACTCCAACAGATGCTTCGGCAAGATCAGATTCAGCCATCGTAGCACATAGTCATAGATGATCGGTTTTGATGCGGCAATTCATTACATACATGTGCAGGCACCAACTTGCTTGCTCTACAACAACATAAAGCTTGCTATTGATTCAATCAATTTTGATTGCTTGTAATATTATGCCCACATAAGAGTCAGATCAATGGATCTGCAGTGCACGAGGCACCATATTATTCACGTAGCTTACACAAGCTTGTGTTTAGTGTAATCAGTAAATTAGTTAGAATAGGAAAATTTTGGTTAGTTTTTGTATCACAAAAATTTAAATTTATCTTCACTTGCATGCAATTGTCGCTTCACTTTTGATCAGCATCTTCTATTTGTACTTTTGCTCCCACGTGTACTTGGTTTGAGGTAATTCAAAAAAGTGCATCGGCATCTTGTATCACTTCATGATCTGTATCGACACTTTGTTCTCCAGACTTGATCTGTTGTTTTTAGTTATTTACGTGTACTTCTTTTTCTTGGTTATAATTTATGTGTTACTTCTAAGCTTGTCCAGATCTGCTGTCTCCGAATTTCCTATGCCCGTCCCTTGCATAAATTTTTGACATCTCTCCCCAACTTAACAGGTCACGAACATTGGTTAATTCCTATTGAGAAGTAAAAAATCTGATCTTTTCTGTCAGTGCTTATGGATCTTCTACTTGCACATTCGGCCTTACTTTCTCATAGAGGAAACATGAAATTTGAGGACAGCAGATCTGGACTCCTTTTAAGCATAGAGAGCTGATTTGAGGACAGTAGATCCAAGACTCAGCGTAGAGAGTTGATGCTTATGAGGCTAATTGTACTGTAAGGTTGTTTGGTGCGGCAGACTATTGTGAATTGGACTAAATTCTAGGACTGTCTTGGATTAGTTCGAATTGGTTTAAGTTGGATTAAGTACTGAGCTACGTTTGGTGTTGCGTTGGACTAGAAAGCTGGATTGCAAAAATAGTAAAGACCTATGTTTGGTGCTATGTCGGACTAAAAAATAATTATTTTATTAATTTCTCTATTTTTCTGTTTTCGTTTTTTTTCCTAATGTTTTCTTCTTTTTTTTCCTTCCTATTTCATTCAAAAACATTTTTTTTTCTTCCCTCCTACCTACCTTTCTTTTTCCACTCTGACCCAAAAAAAAAAAAAAAAACTCTCTTTTTCCATTCAAAAACAATTTTTTTTCCCTCGTCTCTCGAAAGCACCCTATTTCTCCAGACTAACCCAAAACCTTCATCTCCCTGCTGCAGAAAAAATAAGGAAGCATGCTTCCCTGGCCTCCCTAGTTTTGATTTAGGGTCTTTCAACTGGCCTTTGGGCTAGCTAGATCTGCTTCCCCATCCCTTTATACTGTTGGAGGTCTTTATTGGCAGAGACTTGCCAGATGACAGAGCCAACTCATTGATTTGAGCTTTTTCTCTCTCTTGTACGCCACCAGGAAAGCTCTTCTTCCTTCCCTTTCAATTTGGTCAATGATTATATCATATTATTGGATATTGAACTTTTTGGTTTTGTTGGTTTCCTTAGTTTGTCTATATATCAATCTGCCTTTTGACTAGCCCAAGCCAACTTGGAGCGGCAACTAGAGTTAATTGAAACTCATCAGCAAGTTTCGATTGGGTCTGTGGTGGTGGGATTTTGATTCAAGCCAAGGGTCGGACTCGCGTGTTCAAAACAGCGCTCTCGCTATTTTGCGAGCCATATTTCGGCATCGCTGTATTAGACAAGCGAGTCCGGGGTTTTTTACATTGATGGATTATACAATCCCATTTAAGTTAATCCTCTCCTTTACCAAACATGAGTTTCAAGTATTATATAACACAGTTCAGTCCAATGAGGCATGGTGAGGCATACCAAACATGAGTACTATTTATAGTGCTAATGGTAGTTAACAAATATTATTGGGTTTTAAAAAAAAAAACTATTATTAGCACTTCAAAAAAGTCATTATGCACTCGACTTTGTAATATCGTTGCAATAAGAAGTGTATTTCAAATTAAATACAAAATACCGATCACAGAACAATAGCATTATTTGAATCTAGTTAAAATGTTTCAACTTAAAGCAACACTAGAGTTTTAAAGGCATCCACAATCATATCGAGTGTGACGAGTCATATCACTAAAAAGAGCTGTCATCAAGATGATACACACAAATTTGACAATCAACCCTGAATCTTGTTGTAGCAAACCAGCAAGATAAGTTTGTGTTGACAGCAGCACCAATCTCATCCTTCTTTCCTTCACATACTTATCCAAAGCCTCTTCCACTTTCATCATCATTATATGCCTTGCCCTTGATTTTTTATCATAATTTTCAGCTAACTTCTGAGCCAAACATCTGGCAATGACAATGGAGTCTTCAATGCCAGCAGAGCCACCCTGGCCAAGGAAAGGTCCCATCGTATGCATGGCATCGCCAGCCACTGTCACGCTTCCTTTTCGAAAGTTTCCTACCAGAATGTCCCACGGCGAACGGTATCTCAAGCGTGTGTTAGATAATGATTCTGTGTCACTCTTGCTTATCATGTCTATCATTTCTGAAGGGAAGTCTTTGATTGCTTCTAATGTCAGTTGCCGAATGAGCTCTGGATCCTTTGGAACCTCTAACCCTGTTCATGTAAACAATTTCTTTCATGTATGTAATCAGAATTCAGTCATGGTTCTACAATAGTTTGAGCAATTTTTCATTTTGATTCCGTAAATTGTATTTTGTCCAATTAGCCTTAACAATTAAAGCCAAATCAGAATGGAAGTGTCAAATTAATTCATAGAATGTCAGTGTGACGTGCACGTGTAGAAATATTTCGATCTTGTGCATATGTAGGCTTTAGGCTAGCACAAAAGAAAAGGTCAAAAATACCACATGAGGGCGTTGTGTGATTATTTTGTGAGTTAATTTAATGAAAATCCGTTTTAAAGAAAAGAAGAGGTTTTTTTTCAAAAAAATTTATTGTACAAGCGATAGTCTAAATTATAAGGGGAAGAAGGTTTCTCACACACACCATAAAGGTGTCATGGGGATTTGAACCTAAGACCACGGGTTTGCAAGTCAAGACATTTTTCCACTGAGCTAGACTCCATTGACTAAAGAAGAGGAGATTCTAGTTGATGAAAACTCTAAATTGGTCATTTGATTAACTAGGGAATAAGAATAAGATTGAAAAAATAGGAACAGTGTGGACCGAGATAGAAAATGACCTAAACTACAAGGATCAAAATTATAATTTAGCCCCACTCGCGGAACTGAGCCAAATTGGTCGAGGTGTGCGTTAGCTAGCCTAGACACCTTATGGTATTTATAAAAAAAAATTATAGTTTGGCCATTTGGCCTAGAAATATGAAGATTATATGCACTCTATGTGCGATCCACAAAATCATAGTAAGCTGGAGTGGATGGAATCCTAATTGTAATTGATTTTGTGTTGTAGAGAAGAATCAAGAATTTACCTCCTCTACCATACATGACTTTCTGAGTGACGAACCAATAAACCAATTTATTATGAATGGGTATTCTTCCAACTGTGCACTTGTCACCCTTAACTTGGACAAAATGGTTCCCAAAATGATGACCACTTGGATACATTGTAAAACCTCTAACCTCCGATAATGAGAAGAGCTTTGATGGTTTTAGGTCAAGAAAATCCGCAACAACTGAGTTGGTTCCATCACATCCAATCAAAACCTGACACGTATAATTTTCATTTTGGCTTAATATTATTTTTCATTGGAAATTGACAAATGAAATATAACTTTGTTCACCTTGGCTTTGATGGAGCTTCCATTCTGGAGATGAAGACTTGGACTGGAAGTTGATGAGTCTAACCTAACAGAGAGTACTTGGCATCCAAGGCGTATGGTGCCACGTGGCAAGCTCTCTGCTAGTGCTGTGATCAGATCCATCCGTTTCAGGCATCTTGTTTCCCCACCTCTATAATTAATTATATTACAAACAATTATAACATGTTACATAATTTTGTGACACTACTTGTGTGTCCCTTTATTCAAATTATAAGGTTAGGCCTAAAAGATACATACTTCATGTAAACATGAAAGAGGTGGATTAGTAAGAGTAATGTTAATTACCAGAAAGAGGTGGTTTTCTTTTTTACTTACATTGATTTGTTTTTCGATTTCTTTATAGGGTTGTGGTTTTTGTCATGCCTAACTATGTGTATCTTTCTTTTTCTTCTTAATAATATAGGGAGATAGGAGGTAAGGAGGGCTCCCTAAAGTATAGGTCCTCTCTCCTTTCGGGCCAAGAGTGGATGTTTGCATTATCTGACCATCATAAAGGAGCAAATTTCGCCTAATCTTCTATTTTAAAATGACTTGAACAGATTTGATGAAAATATATGATGACTATAAGCATTATTGATGTACGAAATATGCAGAAATTAACTTGGGTCATATATACTCACACTTACCCAAGCGGTATTTCTCGTTGCTTCCCACTATTGAGGCATATGTCTCTAGCCCTAAGTATGAAAATAGCAATAACAAAAACAATAATAGTATAATTAATTGTGAATTTTTTTTGTTGATAAATACAGATATGGACATATATACCCTTGAAGCGGCATGGCAGTCTGTCTGAGCTTTGAGGCCACACCAAGTTCGTCCAAAGCTCGCCAACCATTTGTTCGAATTGTGATTCCTGCCCCGGTGGCACGCAGGGATTCTGATCTTTCCAACACCACACTCCTCAAACCCTTCCTACATAAGTTCCATGTACTAAATCATGTTGATCTTTACATATAAAATAATTACTATAATTGCCAGAGGGTATAACTCAATTCATTATGAGTATTTGGCCATCAAGTCCTCCTGTGACAGGTTTGAAAACCCCAGACACTCATGAATGCTTGTATGTAAGCCCCTTTTTCCCAATTGCTTGTACTTAAAATAAATAAATACTATAATTAAGCATAAATTAATCAACTACTTGTTCCGTTTTGAAATATACTCCAGTAGTAGTGAAAAATCAAAGTACCTATGAAGAGCAAGGGCAGTTGCAAGGCCGCAGATTCCACCACCAACTATGGCAATCTCTATCTCTTCAGCTACTTCCATATTTCTGACCACCCCCTCTCTCTCTCTCTCTCTCTCTCTCTCTCTCTCTGGGGTAGAAATATATGCTTTTTGGCTCATTTTTTAAACCTCAGTTACATGTAGGTCCTACCATGTACAGCACAAGCTTTGTCCTTTTCCAAAAAGCTTAGAACATCTCTAGGAGAGTTTAGCCGAATTCTAGATAAAATAACTAAAAAGCTATTATAGCAAATCACTTAAAAGGTGTTTCCTCCAGCAATGTTCTCTATTTTGACTAATCTGAAATTTTTTTTATATTATTTTCTCTTCTCTTTTTCTCCCTTTTTCTCTTGCAAATCCAATATTAAATAAAAAAGTAGAAACCCAACCTCACCAACCTCCCAAATGTCTCTGTCTCCCTCTTCCTTTTTCTCTTTCATCCTAGCCAAATTCTCTCTCCTCCTTGCTAGATGTAGAGAGCCAAAAGTTGGTTCTCCAAAATAGAGAGCCAAGTAGGGAGTTTGCTTGAGGAGGATTTTCCTTCTTTTTAGCCAAACTAGCTAGGAATAAGAGGATAGAGAATCTATTGGAGATGCTCTTAAGGAGTCTTAAGCTAGCTAGCCAGCTAGGTGCTTACCTTTGAAGTGTATAAGGTTTTCGAATCCTAAGATCATATTGTGCTACTTGGAAAATGACATGTAGGGTTGATTGTTGAATGCCCAAGGATTTGTACTAAACAATGTTTAGTGGCTTTTGGGGTACTTTAAGAAAGAATGTTTACATTTTTAAAAGTTAGAAATAAAATGGTTCATAAAACAGTCCCTATTTCATTCAGGACATAAAAATAACTCATGTCAAGCTAGTTCTCCAATCTATTCACAATTGTTTGATTTCCCAAGATATATTGCTTATGTCTCACTCATATTTTCTCATTGGCCATTCGGTTCAAAGTTTAGGAGCTTGGAGTTGGAGAATGAGTATAAAAGAGCGTTATCAACAGCTTGGGACGAAATTGATTTATTTAGCTCATACACGTCCTAATATTGCATATGCAGTGAGTGTAGTGAGTCAATTTATGCATTATCCTAGTGAAGATCATATGGGTGCTGTGATGCGTATTTTGAGGTATTTGAAAGTAACTCATGGCAAGAGGTTAATATTTTCCAAGTATGGTCATACAGATGTGGAAGGGTATAAGGATGTTAATTGGGCTGGTTTAGTCACTTATAGATGTTCTACGTTTGGGTATTTCACATTTGTTGGTGGTAATCTTGTTACTTGGAGGAGTAAAAAGAAAAAAGTGGTGTCTCGGTCTAGTGCTGAAGCCGAGTATTGTGGGATGATGATAGGATGCTAAGGGTGTTTTAGTCTTTTGCATTAGCAATTAATTGACTATATTAGGAGTTTCATTAGTATTGTAAAGGAGGTTGAATTGTATTGTGTTTGAGTAATAAAAATAGTATATTCTTTCTGTACATTTGGGTTAAGGTCGAACGGGGTTCTAACATTTGTATCAGACTATGGACAATCGTATCTCTGCGCTTGAGGTCACCATGGATTCTCGTATCTCTAAGCTAGAGGCCACCATGGATGCTTTCATGCGTGCTTTTGATCAGAAATTTAGTCAATTGGATACCAAATATAATCAATTTTGTCGCGATGTTTCGGCTCGTCGTGATTCTACCTTTCCCGACAACTCTGGCGACGGTAATCACGAACCGCATCTTGATTCTGTTTTTCCATCGCAGCGTCCGCCATTGATGAAGATGGAGTTTCCTCGATTTTGTGATGGTGATGATCCTCTTGGGTGGATTTACATAGTGGAACACTACTTCGACTATTTCTCTGTTCCTGATACTCAGAAAGTCAAGCTTGCTTCCTTCCACATGGAACGTGAAGCTTTACAATGGTTTCAATGGTTGGACTGTATTCATCGATTTCCAAGGTGGGAGGATTTTAGCAAGGCATTGTGCCAAGAATTCGGATCTTCCGATTTGGAAGACTGTGCCGAATCTCTTCTCAAGTTGAAGCAAACAAGATCTTTACGAGATTATATCTCGAAATTTTGTCGTCTTGCTAATCGCACCCGTGATATGACTCCATCTATTCTTCGCAGTTGCTTTATTGGAGGTCTAAAGAAGGAATTGCGCCATGATGTCAAGCTATTACAACCTACTGCGGTTCAAGAAGCTTGTGCTCTTGCCTCACAACTCAATGCCAAGTTTCTTGATTTAAAGCCTACTATTCCTTTTCGTCATAATCCTCCAGTTTTTGTCCCGTCGTTTCAACCCAAGGTGGAATTGCCCGTCAAAACTCCACACGTGGCACAAGACTAAGGCTTCACTCTGGTGCTTTTGGATGTACGCTAACATACAACCTGTAAATTTGGCTGTAATTGAAACAAGATGATTCACACTTGTATTTCAATTAAATTTGAGCAACGTGTGCAACATTTTTAAATTTCTTTTTTGTTTGACCAAAAAAAAAAATTATTTTTGATGCGCACATCTTCGTTTTTTATACAACTTGCCAACAATAATCTTTTTGGCCCAACTCCCAAAAATAGTTGAATGGAAACAAATTATGTCCTTTAGTTCCAGAGTTTGGGAAGAATAAAGTTCGGCCCAATTCGAAATGGGTTGAAGTCTTTTTTAATTGCCTAGTCTTTTTTCCAAGTCTTTTTCCAAAGTCCTTTTAATTGGTGATTTGTTAGCTTCTTTTTGGTCTTCGTTGATTTGTTATCTATAAGTCAGAAGTAAGTTTGCCTGTATCTATGTGCACATAGTGGGAATTTACAAGCCAGCTTCTACCTGCAGCCTTTTAACAACTCAATCTGATTTGGCACCACCTGCCCAAACGACAACACGACCATGCGGACAAAACTAAGTGCTTTCGTTTCCCCATATTCTGAATTCCCCAAAGTACTCCTAGTGGTAGCTCTTGACCGTCTAGTTGAGCATGTTAAATTTCTTATAGCACAGTTGCCTATTGTGGATGTTTTGTTCCAACCCCAAGTGGGCAGTAAGCTGGCGCATTCTTTGGCCCAGGTAGGCATGCGGCTTAAACATCAGATGTTTAGGGAGGATATGGCACCTTTTGGGATTCTTCCATTGCTAGACAGGGATAGGGATGTAAATATGGTTTGGTTTTGTTTAGGGGATGTACTCTTTTTATGCATCCCTGTTTCATGACATATGAAAGGTAAACATGACAGTAAAGCAAATTTTTGACGAAATCCTTAGTAGAAGAGAGCATCCAACTTTAAAACTGTTTGGGGATGGTGAAAATTCACCCAACTTGGGCACATTTCAAAAACACGAGCGGCCGGGCTATAGTCTATTGCAGCCAGAATGGCTCGAGATTTGGAGAATAGGCGGCCAGGTATTGAATTGCTAATATGCGGCCGGGCTACGTGGCTAGGAGATTGGGTAAGGCTGCATGGCTGAAAGAATGGGTCGAGCAAGCGGCCGGATTTAATGTGAAGAATTCCTAGCGGCCGAAGAATATCTAGGTGGCCGAGAATTCCTACTTGCGCAATTCCTAGTGGGCGAAGAATTCCTAGCGGGTGAAGAATTCCTAGCGGCAGAGAATTCCTAGCGGTCGAAGTGCTTTCTCAAAAAGGTGGCTCAGGTCTTTTCTTCAAAGGTCATGGTGTCTTCTCAAAAATGCGGCCGAGGTGTTTTCTTCAAAGGCCGTGGTGCCTTCTCAAAAATATGGTCGGACACTTCCCTTTGCAAAAAGTAGCCAAGGATATCCTTACAAAAGTGGCCGAATACTTCCTTCTCAAAAAGTTGGGCCCGACACTCCTTAAATACCTTGGTCGGCCACCCCTCTTACAAAAAGCTAGGTTAGGGTGAATTTTCTCCTTGCTCACCTTGGCACCCTCCTCTCAACACTTGGGCAAGCAAAGTCGGGCCAAGGGAGTTGAAGTTCGGCGGGAGGTATGTCCGTCGAATTCCCAATATTCGAATATTTGAGAACTCAAATATAGTCCAATGTAGGGCCAAACTCAACATCCAAATATTTGGAGTTCCCATACCACCCATCTTGGCGGATGGTCGACGGATGGTAAGCCAACTCTAGAATTCTAAAAACTCAAGGGGCACAAGGTTCCACCATATGTCAAGATGAAATCTCGGAGGTCAAGGCCCAAGCCATAGATTCACGCCCAAGATTTTCAGAAGTCAATGTGCATGTGATGGAGGCCTCACAAGGAAACAAATCAAGAAGATTGATAATAGTTCAGCATACTCCAAAACAAGGAAGAATCAAGCAATCAGAATATTTCAACCAATGTAGTCCCACGAATTCGAGGGGCCTCAAAAGGAAAGATTTTTAAAAGGGTTGACATTTGGCCATTCAATGGCCAGCCCATGGGCTGACGAATGCCCTATATAAATCTCACCAGACGAAGATAGAAGACACACAACATCTAATAGACAAACCTATTTTTTGTCTCGCACTTTTCTTTTCCTAGACTTAGGATTTTACTTTTCATGCAATTAGTGTAGTGAGTTCTTCCTTTTCTTAGTGTAAGTTTAAATTCTCGTTCAATTTATATTTTCTTGTCATTTAAATTCAAGTTTATTTCAATTGCTTTACTTTTCATTGTTATCGCACTTCAATTAAGTTTAATTTCAAGTTCATTTTACTTTATCGTTCTTATCGCTTTCATTTCGTTCTTGCTTTATTTATCGCTTTGATTCATTTTATCGCACTTTAATTCTCGTCTTTACGTTATTTATCTTTCGCACTTTACTTTATGCATTTATCTTTAAATTATATTTAAGTTTAAGCACTTTACTTTACGCACTTGTTCTCCGTTTCATTACGTTTCACCTTCTATCTACATCTCCACCCACTCCACATCATTTGTCGCTCACATAAAGCCTTGACCCCGAGGTAGTGAAAGAACCTAGGCCGTGAGGAGGTTCCTTGCTCGGCCGAACAATTGTTTGATTAAAGTCAGATCTTGGACGCAACATATCCATCTACTCACATTCCATTCAAGCCCAAATTCAGGGCTTGGTGGTGGCACGCCCTACACTCAAAAGAAGTGATGTGATTAATTGCAAGTGGACAATATCGCTCAAATTAATATTAGTAAGTAGAGTATCGTTCCAACAAGGATTAAGTAATCTATTAAATACTAGAGTGATTTATTTCTAATTATATTTGAATTAAACGAAAAGAGAATTATGATGATTAAAATCTAATTAAGCAAGTAAAGTAAATTGAGATTAAGGAAATAATGTAAATATGAAAACAAAGATGATAAAACACTAGGGCACCGATTTCACCTAGCTAATCCCACCCAAATCCTTCTAGCTTGTTAATTCTAATTACCTAACATGTTGATAATCGTTTTCTCTTACCTTACCAATACTCTCTTTCGAGTTATATTAGTTGTATTCATCACCATCAACCCACTCCATTCCTAGTTATGGATTTAGATAGCTAAGAACCCATTAAGATTTGTGGAAAACAATAAAGATTACACAAACCATAACCTAGTCTTCCGAGTCGGCTATGTAATTTATGGTACTTGTTACAAGAAGCTATTTACTAGGAATCTGCTTCCGGTCTCAACCTAATTCTTCTAATCATGCAATTAGTGGCCAATTAATTGAAAGCATTAAGAACAGTAACAAGCACTCAACATGTATAGATAAATAAAATTAACAATATCAAAGAATTTGAGTATTCATAGCTAGGCTACATCGTAGCCCTAGTAAAAGAAATTAGTTCATGAAGGACTTATTGAGAATCATGATAGTTGATGAAGACATGGAAGACACCGAATTCTCCAAGTAGAATGCCAAGGTTGCGCAAGCTTTCTTTGTATTCTCCTTTGGATCTTCCGGGTATGAGTATGAATATATAGGATAATGGATGATGGAGGATGACGGGTAATGGATCCTTTGAACAATGACCTAAACTTCCTATTTATAAGACTCCTAGAAATCCTATCTGAGATATAATTACAATTGTTATAAAAGTATGATTCCTTCTAAAATAGGGTCTTCTTTATTTCTCCTTGTTTGACTTGATAAGACTTGAAACATCTTGAACTAGGAAGTTTGACAACATTCCTTGCGACAAAAGGAATGACTTGGCCTTCTTGACTTGATTAATTTCCAATCTTCATCTTCTTGCCCTTTTTAGCACACTTTCTCCTATTTCCACAATTCCTTCACAAATCTCACAAAACCAATTAAACAACCAATTTAACCCAAAGAAATTAACAAATAAATAAATAAATTAGACATAAAATATATATAAAATATAGGCTTATCAAGAAGAAAGACCAAAAATTCCTTCCGTCGGCTGCCTCGGCTGAAAAGAGGGAAACAAAAACACATGCATAGTATATTTGATGAGCATCCCCCTCGCAGACACCACTACCCACCGCCTAGCCACCACACATCCCCTTCCCTGACCTCCCTCCAGAACCACCATGTCTACTGATCGCTCGCACAACCATCTTCCTGGAGCCCATCATATCAAAGCCTCCTGCTCCAAATCCCCAGACCTCCTTCATTGGGTAGGTTTCAATGGTGAAACTTATGGATTTTTGAATTACTATGATAATTAATGAATTAAAATAGATAATAAAATTAAATTATAAAATACGATACAATATTATGTGATATCAAATTATGGTACATCTTGCATTACTTCGAATTATTAATCTGAGCCACTTGTAAAACCGACGTCACCATTCATTTTTATGTCAGATCATAGATGGAAGATAGCACTCCTCAAAGAATAATTGATGCACCTTATTAAAAAAAATTGATGCACTGCCAAGAATAATGCATGGAAGGACCTGGCAGAATGAATGACTTTTGTTTTTTGTCACAACTTGTTTTGATTTATCCCAATTTTTTTAATCACAACTAGTTTAAATTAAAAGACTAAACAAAATTGTACATTCGTTGTCTATGTGTTTAAAATATTTTTTACAGATAGATTTGAATTTAGAATATTACGGGCAGTTGATAAACTATCCACATCAATTAGAATTTTATAAAGGACGCCGTCCCCTTTTTATACTAACTTTACAGTGGTAGATTCCAAAGAATCTCTAAGTAACAATTCCAAAGGTGTGCTAGCATATTGAGTCCCACATCGGTAAATTATTAGGTCGGGCTTCATAAAAGCTTGCAGAGAATTTCATGAGTGACTAGTTCTTTTAAGTATAGTGACAAACTAAGTGGGACCACGATCTAGTGAGCATCATCTTGGTCTTTTGCCAAGTCTTTTTTAATTGCTGATAATTTTTTATTTCATATATAAATAGAAAAAGAAAACTACATTATTTTTTAGTTATATAAATCAGAGGTTGGGGGTGCCCTCTGTGGACATCCTGGGAATTTACAAGCTAGCTCTAGCAGCAGCTTAATTTTGAAGATTGCCCCAATCCAACCTGTGAGAGCATAGTTACACTTAATTTGTTTCTTTTTTTTTTCCTTGCTTGTTTTCACGTATGATATGCTCGATTGACATAAAACTCACGTGGGATAAATTGACAGATCGAACATGGAAGCTAAAGCTGCTCCTAGTGTAATTGCTAATCTGAAACTTCTTAACCATGATAACTACGAAGATTGGAGCTTCCGGATGCAAATCTACTTGTTGGCTGAAGATCTTTGGGACTTTGTCAATGACACCAATCAACCTCCAAGACGAGACGCTGAATTTAAGGTTTGGAGCAAACTTAATGCCAAGGCTTTACATGTAATTCAGAGTTCTTGTGGGGATGATACTTATTCTTTAATTCGGGGCATCTACGTGGCCAACGTTGCCTGGAATACTTTGGCAACAAAGTTGAAGCCAGCTGAAGCATCAAAAACCACAGGTACGTACGTACATATTTTCAGATTCCTCCTCTGAACCATAAGACTTGTGTGTATCAGAAATCACAAAAATTTTGTAAATGTTAACATCAAGCATTCCACTTTTCAGATGAGGAATCTGAACTTCACACCAACCACACCCTAATCAGTGGTGATGCTGGTGTAGAGGAAGACTCTACAATCGAAGTTCGAGTTGAAGGTATTGTGTCTTAATTCTCACAGAGACTTCTAGTCAATATTAGTTAAAAGAAACACTGTTTGTTTTTTTTCACAAATCATAGTTTAACACATATGTTAAATCCAAATCAAAATGATTTGTAATATTAAATCATAAACTTTCGTAGGACCTGAAGGCGATGCCAATGACTTGTACATGCCTTTCTTCCAAACTTTGTTAGACAATGATTGGGATGCTGCCATGGAGTATGCTAGGCAACATCCTGAGAAACTAAACGCGACCTTTGAACAATTCGACAATGGGACAGCTCTTCACTTCGTAGTCTCAAACGGGAGGTTTGATATTGCAAAAGAGTTGGTGCAGCTAATGAGCGAGGAAGACTTAGAAATACTAGACTCTATTGGTCGAACAGCTCTACATTTAGCTGTATTACATCGAGGAGATTCCCATGAAATAGTTAAGTGCATGGTTGAAAAGAACAAGAAATTACTTAGCATTCGTTTTAACAATGAAGAAATTGCAATTCCATTTGTCTTGGCGACTATAGAAGGAAGAGTAGCAATGTCTCAGTATCTCTATTCTGCCTCTCCACTGGAAACTCTGGAGGACCGTGTCTATGCCGGTGTAGTTATGTCTGCGTGTGTGTTGACAAGCCGATTTGGTAGGTATAAATAACCTTGTGTTTGTGCTGCACTTTAGCTCTCCTCTTTACCCAAAACCAAAGCAATTATTAAATAATTAATTACTAGCGGTGACTAAAATATGTTCCCGTACAATTTATTATTTTTTACAAATCTTTTTCCGCATAATTATATTGTTTTTCTCACTCCGCTATACAGATATTCTGTTGGATTTAGTTCAGCGCCATCCGAAGGCGGCTTTTACTGAAAACAGATCTAAAGTAAGCCCCTTTTCGCTTTTGGCTGGTATGCCTTCTTTTTTCTTAAGTACAAGCAAGCTCAAATTCTGGGAACGATGGATTTATGATGGTTAGTAATAAGAAAGCTCAAATTCTTTCTTAAGTTGCCTAATAAGATTAAAAAATTTCTTTAGACTACTGTGATTGTGGGATCATTGCAATAATACACTAAACCAAAGAAAAACAAACTCTAATAGATCAAAAGACATATATTGACTCTGACAGGATTATTGTTCCCAAACTATCCAAATTTGTTCTACTTCAGATCTTCATAAGAGTGTCGATTTTATTGTATTGTGTTCTTATCTTAATAGGTATGCACGTACCACCTACTCCTACTATCGATACCGAAAAAGAACCTACTATCGATGCCTTTAACGATGCTCCTACTAATGTTCAAAAACTAGAAGGCGATCAAGCTAATCAAAGGCATATCATTTGCCTCATTTGCACACGTACGTTGTCAGGAGTTCCATTTGGTTATTGTTAATGCTTACTTATTCCATATGGTGCTTCTAGAATAATTCACATCTTTATTATTCCATATAGTTATACATTCACATCTTTCTTCCATACATAGTATGCACCAATTCCAGTTTCACGCATGTAGTAGATATTTACTCATATTAATTCTTTATCAGCAGTCAGTTCCTACAAATCCTATATTCTCCTGTATCAGATTTTCAAAGAGAAATCATTTCTAATGACTTCCAGAGAAACATCACGAAAAGAAGCATTATATATTATCAGCCATAAGATGTCGTTATTCTTTTGGCTTCTTATTTTCAAATATGTCATAGCATATATCTAACCACCATATTTTCTGGAGAGCTTTTACGAACATGTTTGGATTTGCAATGCAGTTATGGGCTTATTATTCCGGAAGCTGGTAGTCGTAAATCTCTTTGAACTTGTGGGTATGCATCGCTACATCCACGTCCTTGTTTTTGCTTATTTTTCCCTTATTGTCAGTTCCTCCAAAAGTAACTGCTAATTTTTGTATTGTTTCATGTCAAACTTAGGAATCAATCGGATATATCGAATGAAAGAGATCCATGTCCGCGTTGATGAATTTCTACAGTGTGCAATGAAAACTATAAACCTTAAGCGACTGCAAAATACAAGCGCGCAAGTAGGACTCGCCATTGCAATAGAACTAGGGCATGTTGAGGTCATTACTCATTTATGTAGAGCAAATCCAAGCCTCGTCCACGACATCGAAATTGAACACCTAGAAAGCACCGTGTTTCAACTTGCCGTTGAGCACCGTCAAGAAAACATTTTTAGCCTCATTTATAAGTTTGATAAACATGGCCAACAAAGAATTCTAAGTGAAACAGATAATTGTAGAAATAATATGCTGCATTTGGTGGGAAATTTTTCTCAGCGCACACAGATTAATCATATTCGAGGTGCAGCTTTACAGATGCAGAGAGAACTACAATGGTTCAAGGTTAGAAATTTTCTGTATATGGTATATACGTACCTCCATATCTAACTTACTTTAACCTATGTGCTAACCTATATGATAAAAACTCACATTTTCTGCTTTAAGGTTATTTTTGGCGATAAGGGTTTCTAAGACTCTTTACTACTTTAGTGGGTATGCAAGTTTTGGTTTCTTCTTTTAGATGTGTTTGTAGTATTATAATTTTGGTATTCTATTACTCTTTTAGTAAACTATAATTAAGAAGGTAGCAAGTCTAGGTTATGACAATAGGGATAGAATATCTAAGGGCACCTAAGGGTAGAAAATATAGTAAAACAAAAAACATGTTAAGAAACAAAAACAAAATTACACACCCACATCATTAGTTTCTTCACTCAATAAAAAAAATTCATATTGTGTGAGACCGCTTCTCAAGTGGCTAGTAACAATAAATTTATATCTAAGAGAGTGTTTGATCTAGCTAGATGCAAATTTTATATTTCAAAAGCAATTTTCGAAAAATCAATTTGGAAAACTCATAGATGAAAAATGTGATGGTTTTCTCTTGAGGAAGAAGAAGAGAAAGTTAGCAAGAAACTTTCCAAAAACTTACCTCCAAAAGAGATGACTTTTACCCAAAAATTCATAGGTTAGAATAGTACACATAACAGCTGACAAAATTCACATAATAGGACAAAAAATTTGGTTAGGATCCAGCTGGAAACCAGTGAGCTAGAAATCTTACTAATGCATAGGTTAACTAGTCATGCGAAAGAAAGATGACTCATCATAATCTTAAGAAATTTAGTGAATGCAATATGATGCAATGCAGAAAATACATTTGTCAAACACAATGATTATCCAGATAAGAACACCTAGAGAAGTAATTCTTAATCTAAACGAAAGCTTGGGAAATTACAATAATTGTCTTATTACAATATTGTCAAGGGAAGCCAAAAGAAAAACACAAAATGCAAACACTTACACATTATACTTGCAAAAAGTTGTACAAATAGGAAAGCGATTAATCCTTTTAATATAATCAAAATCATTTTAATGTTTTTATACAAGACATTGTGTTCATATATTAGTTGAGTACTATTTCGCTTATTTTCTGAAATATTGTATGATGGGTCCAAGAAGTGCTTAGTGCCTTATAACCTTTTCAACACTATTAATTTTAAAACTTTAAACAATAATACCCTCTCTTTTTTGTGCCTTTGTTTTGGCAAAATGGGAAAACCAAGAAGAAATCGATCATAAGTGGTTTTATTTAATTACTGTCACTAGCATCCTATGTAGCTCAGATGAGTTTTGTTACCAGAATCTCAAAGCGCAAATGCTCAAAGATTTGTAAGAATTCTAAGTTTTTGCGAGATGAACTGCAGGAGTTGGAGAGCATTGTAGATCCTGTACATCGTGAAACTAAAAATCTGACAGATCGTATGACACCAAGGGCCCTATTTACCACGAAGCACAAGGAACTGGTGAAAGAGGGCGAAAAGTCAATGAAAGAAACAGCAACTTCTTGTACCGTTGTGGGTGCTCTCATTGTGACCATGATGTTTGCTGCAGCATTCACAGTTCCTGGGAAATAATGGAGATACCGGTCTTCCTATATTCTTGAATGAAAAGGTGTTCAAAACTTTTATAGTCTCAGACGCTATCTCCCTATTTTCTTCCACAACTTCAGTAATGACATTTCTGGGAATTCTCACATCACGTTATGCTGAAGATGATTTCCTCAAATCATTGCCCAGAAAAATGATATTAGGCCTTTTCACCCTTTTTATATCTATCGTCAGCATGATGATTGCTTTTTCTTCTGCCCTTTCCATTATGCTCGATGGAAAACCATCCATTGTCATACCAGTCATTTTGCTTTCCAGTATTCCAATTACCTCGTTCATATGGATGCAATTTCCCTTCCTTGTTGAGATATTTATTTCTACGTATCGAGCAGGGATCTTTAACAAGAATGTCGAACCTTGGCCTTAGATTCCTATGTTATCTTATGTTTATGTTCGATGTTGTTACTTTTTTCAAGAAGCTTGTAAAGAAAAGACAATGTATGTAATGTGCTTGTTGGATCCTACAGTACAATCCAATCCAATCCAATCGAACTTCAATTTCTATTATTTCGAGTTAGTTACACAAGCGCTCTGTATTTTTTTAAATTCGATATTCTATTATATTGAACGCAAATCCAGCAGTGTTTGGAGTCTTCGGACATGATTTACACAAACACTCATAATTAAACACACCAATCTGGCTAACCACAGTGGTTCTAACTCTGATTCTCTCTCTCCCTCGCTCAGAGATCGAAGTGTATCGATCCGTCAATGTGGTCCACGCTTCTGTAGCAGATTGACAATTGATTGTAGGTTTTACTTGGACAATTCTGTATATTTCTGATTTGTAATTTTTTTTTGTCATAACAACTACATGTGGCTAGATCCCTCGCCAAGGGGTACGTAGGTAGCCTGGGGTTTCACCGAGGTGCAGCCGCAAATTTAATTATTTTTTTGAATTGATTTCTATTTTGGTCCAAGTCTTTAAGAACTGCTTGCGTTTGTGCTTGGTTGGTAGTCTTTATATGCTGAAAGTTGAGAAGTTATTTTATTGTTTTTCTATAGGTTAAAAGTGTTGGAATCGTTCCAATTACAGCCGAATTTTTGGCAAGAGTCAAACGGTTTATCCTTTTAAATTGGGGTTACGTGTAGTAAAGTAAGTCCGACGTCGGATAGATGTCATACGGTAAGCAGGGTTTGTCACGAATTCCGAGAGGGAATCCAGGGCGGGTCCTATAAAATATATTAGTGGAAAGTTATACATATCATGTTGGCTTTTGCTTTTCCATCTCAACCACAAACACACGGCACATGCTCTAATCACACCTGCACTGCTTTGGCTGGTCATAATTGTTAGATATTAGATTAATATTAAATAATCAAGATAGAGAAAACAGAGTGCTTATTTCCTGGGTGGTTATCAAGGCATATCCCACATAGAGAGCTTCATGTGCTGATAACGTGTTGTAAAATAAATGGTATATGTGGAAATATTGAGTTGCACGTAAAGTAAATAAGACATAATATTTAACGAGATTCGGCCATGCCTACGTCCTCGGAGATTAGCAGTAGTAACTTTTCACTATGTAAAATAATAGGGCATAGTCTTTAGTGTTTACAATCTCACTGGCTCATTTATTTCTCTCTTTGCTCTCTCTTCTCACTCTTCCTCTTTCTTCCTTCTCTACTGGGGCTTTCTTTCTTTCTCACTTGGTGTGCTCTCATTCTTTTTCTGGAGAGATACATTCTCTATTGATGGTGGTGTCTGTTTATAGGCCAAAATATTGGCTGTTCACTCACAAGCCTTTGACTTCTCTCGAAAGTTTGGCAGACAAACATTATCATTTTTCTTCAATCAATTAGGTAGTGGTCTCTACCATTTTGGGCTCCATTCTTGACTTTACAACAATATATGCCTTTTGGCTCATTTTTTAAACCTTAGTTACATAATTAAGCAAGAACAATATAGGTCCTACCATGACCAGCACAAGCTCTGTCCTTTTCCAAAAAGCTTAAGGGGGTCTTAAGCTAGCTAGCCAGCTAGGTGCTTACCTTTCAAGTGTATAATGTTTTCGGATCCTAATCATACTGTGCATGGTAATTTGTACTTGGAAAATGACATGTAGGGTTGATTGTTGAATGCCCAAATAGTTTCAGGGTTGTTGTCCATTTAGATTTATGCATTTGTAAAGGCTTTTTATAAGTGATAACTTTTACAGGATAGACTGATTTTATGGATTTCAAATAATTAAATGACACCTTGCAGATATGTTTTAACCAAAACAAAGTTTAATGTCCTCTATACTCCAGAGAGATTATTGTGTATATGATTAATATCATTTGTCCCTTTGGTAGATATTTAGTTATATACTCATTCTTAACACTAATGATATAAATAAACTCAACACTATTTAATTTCTAAAAACAAACTTTAAATAAATAAATAAATAACCCCAAAAAATAACAGCTGACCCTATTGAATTTAATTTTAATTATTAAATTACTTTGATACCCTATTGAGTATTTTGAGTTTTTATTTTTTTATTTTTTGAGGTTTTGGAGTTGAGCTTGTTTTAAGAAATCGATAACAGTTTTATAATTTATAGAAAGTTCAAAGATTCTTTGTTATGTTGTCAATGGGTTTTGGATATGTTTCTAAAGTCCATTTCATGTGGGGTTTTTTTTTTTTTTTAATAATAATTTGGGCCCCTGTATTTGGTATAATAGTGAATCACCCAAACTATTTCCATACCTTTATAATTTCCTATATATATTTTTCTTTGAAAAATAATTTAGAATTAGTTTTAGCTAGACAAGAAAAGAAGGGAACCAATTGTAAGGCATGATCAATACAGCCAAGGAAACCAGAAAGAAGATTGCACAAAATCTTGCTTCTTGTATAAGCTAGCAACTTTGATTGCTGTCGGAATTATATTTAGGTATCATTAAATGATCCTCCGGATTGTCCTTGCAGCAGCACGAGAAATTAATCTTCCTGTGAGATCGGCTGGCAGACTAAGTAACTGCTGCTGTGATTCTGGTGGGAGCTGCCAAAGTATGAACATATAAAGTTGTAATCAGCACAAATGCAGAATGCAGTCCAAACATTAACAAAGTACAAAGAACTTGTAATCAGAAAAGAAAGATAATTTGCACATTATAAAAAGTACCAAGTGTATAAGGTTTAATCCGAGGTTTGATTCCCCACAAAAAAAAAAATTATATACTGATTGTGACAGAGAAAAGCTACAACCGGTAGAAAAGAATAAATAACAATTGCATATGGACAATAGGCACAGAAGATGCTTGCCATATATTACAGAAAAAAGATGGTTATTTCCCGATAGTGCATGCACCAAAACATCATCTAAGCAAACTTTCTAGCTCACAGGTCCCGACCCCATCTCAAGCACACCTCCTAGGCCCCTGCCCCCGCCCATTAAACCCCAAGTTTCAATCCTGGCTTCGCCACTGGTGATCAAAAGGTATAATCTGTTTCCCACACTGGTAGGAAACTTCTACAAGGACCACAAATTCCCACAAAATTCCCCAGTTCGTCTATGCAGAAGTGTCAACTTCTGACCAAAAGGTATAATCATCATTAAATTAATAAAAACATACATTGCTGGAAAATTTAAACAACTCTTCAACAACTGGACGACTAGTCAATTGCATAAATTAGGGCCAAATTCCTAGTCAAACCTATTCTGTGAAGACTACTCAGTTAATGCCACGAAATAACAACCATAGTTTCTAGGAATGCTGTCATAACCTTTTAAATCTGAAATCTTGAAGAGAAGTGAATGGCCATATGGATCCAAACACTACAGTTTTGGAAATCCCAAGCTACCAAGTACTCATTCCAGACTAGCATGCCAAAATATGTAATTGATAATGTTCAAACATAAATGTGCTCCTTACCTCAGGAATAACAGAAAGGATAGGTAGAATGTCTTGAATGGATGCAAGCTGATTGAATACTAATGATGCTTCCTCCGAGTTCTTTTGTTGATACTTGTATGGGATATCCTCTTTAATTACCTTCAAGGCCAAAGTTGAGAATTATCAGTAAATAGAAACATTAAGATTACACACAATCTGAAAAAGTTATATCCTTCACTACAATTGTACGTGACAATTAATAACAAAGCATAATACTTACACTATAAAATGAAATTATTGCAACAAACTCGCCTATACCGTAGAACATTTCAAGTCTCAAATGCAAGATAACTTTCTGATCATAGAAAACTAGGCGTCATCTTAAAATGTGATCTTCCATTTAATGAGGGTCCAATTCACAAATGGGTGGTTCTAGTAATCTTCCCCTTATTTATAAAATTTTTAATGCAAATTTACCCTTGACAAAACAAAATGAAGAGCAAACAATTTATATAGAAAAATATAAAAGACTTTCCATCTGCCATTCCTCTATACACTCCTGGCACCTCTATCAATGGTGCTGGAGGCAACAACCCCTCTGCATCCTCTAGCTTTCTGTGGCCAGGCCCTTTTTTTTAATGCCAAAAAATTAGGGGTAAAACAGTAACTTCATTACATGTTTCCATTTAAACGGAACTAACTGAGAAAATATGGGTGGTCCAAACTCTAAATAGAACCATCACCTTATTTATAACTGTCCACATCAAAAAAATTAAGAGGAAGAATGACTTCTTCAAAATGCAAAATTAAGCTTTCAAAGTGTTTAGTGTTCATGAACATGCAACTTGTCTTGCAAATACTTTCTCCATCTTTTCCAATCCAAAAAACTACTCTTCTTTGTCACAGGGATATCATCTCAGAGAATATTATTATTATAATTATTGAAATCATTTGAATGGCCACAACATTCACATTTGCGCAAAGCATATAAAGCCAAAGACTTTAAAGAAAAATAAAAACAAAACTTAAGAACCAATCAATGCACTTCCAATACTCAAAATTATACCTGTCAATATATATATTTTTGCAGTTTGTCACAAAAGAAAACTGTTTTGAAAACAAAAGAAACCATCGGTCCAAAAAAAGGAAAAAAGTGTCGCTAAATTCATTCAGATGAAAACAGAGATATACCAACCCAGACTCAACATACTTGCCAGTCATAGTTCTAAACTACTATGGGAAGGTTCACAGGAAAAGCCTAAGCCATACCACAACCAGGAAATCAAGCCCTTTATTTAGCCCTTTCAAAGAAATATTATGTGCATTTAGCCCTTTTGTCTTTCCCTCCCTTTATTCTTTACCACTGATATTATTCATCACAACGCCAAACAAGCTTAAACTCTTACTGCTTTGGAGTTTTCAATTCCTTGAAGCCCTGACAGCAACAGCAGAAGGCGATGTAGTGTTCTTAAGTTGATTTTGTCTTCATTGGTCATTGTTGAGAATGAAAAAGTAGAAGTGAATGGTACGCTTGCAGTTGCCAGAGTAGTAATAGAATCCAAGGTTGCCAGCCCAAGTGCATCCAATCCCTGAGTTCAATTGAGGAATCAAATAGAAAAGAAATACCAAAAACAATAATAAGAAGAGCAAGAATAATAACTACAATAATAACTACAACAACCGCATGCCCAAGACATTTTGACAAATTCAACCATATCTCTGATGCCATATGCAAAACTCAGGGATTACAATGACGAAATAGTTTACCTCTTTCATCAAGGCCAATCATTTAATCGTTTCAGGGGAATTAAACATGTGTCATAGGCTGGGCAACAGAAACGTTTTAGTTTGTGTAAACTGCAATCATTCAGCCATTTTCAAATTTTGAAATCCAGTGGACCTTGACAGGGAACATGTGATACACGTTTTTAATTCACAATCCAGATGTTGGGTTATAACTGTGTAACAATAGAGATCTATTCTATGAAGTTCATGCGTAAATATATCATTGAAGACTCATAGAGATCTGTTCTATGAAGTCCATGCGTAAATATATCAATGAAGACTCATTGTACCCCTAACATTCTAAGTGGTTTTGTGCCACACTGTAAAGGCATATTAAATTGAACACTGTATTAATTTATAAGTTGAAATTTGATAGTCCCCGATAAACAATAATCTTCTGTAGAACAAACTTCGTTCAATGTAAATAATTAACAATTCCATCTCTTATAGTCTTAAGATTTTTTTTTCTCATCAGCAAAATATATTTACGGGGAAACTAGTAATTCTATTATTTAATACATTTTATCCATCAAGGTTCAATTCTGTTTTTTTTTTTTTAATGAACTAGTGGAGGGGAAACCCCAACACAAAGAAACTACTCAAGGTTCAATTATTAACGGCTCTAATGTAAAGGTAAAACCTTCCAAACAAGACAAAATATGTTTCAGATATTAAAAAATACAGACTGCAGTTACATTTCTATTATGTTGGTTAATTAAAATTGTACTTTTCTACTATCACCATTCCTAATATGGGTTATAACTAAAATAACAAGCATAAGCACAATGATTCTACCTTTGCAAATTCTTGAAGAAGTATATCCCTCACAAATGCACCCTGAAATGACATTACAAATAAAGTAAGATTTGACTTTGATTTTATGATCTGGCTGCCCAGATTGAAGATGAAAAGGAAATAAGACACATGCAAATTCTTACCTTCTCTGCCAACATAAAAGAAAGGATTTGCTTGATAACTACCCTCTCATCTTCTTGTTTTCTTAATAAAGCCTTCTCTGTTCTGGCACGGAGGGCCTGCCACAAAAGAGTAATTAAAATTAATTCAATGACAACAACTGTACCGAAATTCGAGATAACTAAGATGTTAGTGTGAACTAAAAATGCATCACGTATCTAACTCACATTCCATTATCAATACATATTTCACAAGAAAAAGACCAGAGGGCATGCATCAAGAAAGAAATAGTTATTACCTCTGAAAGTAGAGACTCTAGACGATCAATTTTGAAAATGCCTTCCTGATAAGACAACATCTAGGAATCAAGATTGTGGTATGATGAAGAATA
The DNA here is from genome assembly GCF_029339155.1 of Prunus mume. Classification (NCBI taxonomy): domain Eukaryota; kingdom Viridiplantae; phylum Streptophyta; class Magnoliopsida; order Rosales; family Rosaceae; genus Prunus; species Prunus mume. The sequence continues at coordinate 273,580 of NC_142703.1, read as the reverse complement.
TACAATGAGCGAAAAAATAGAAAGAAACAGTACTACTCCTCATATAGAAAAAAATTAAAAAATTGTATTGGAGCTTTACCTCATAAAGAAGGGCACGCAGGGAAGACTTGAGCTCTGGTGAGCTATCAGTTAGTACTTTTCTAGCAATCCATGGATACGTACTACCTAAAACTTTGTAATCTGGGTTGGCGCCGATGGCAACGCCTTCCAATACAGCAAGGCTTAGAGCCATAAACAAACGTATTAGAAGACAATAGATAGCACAAGTATTTAACATTTGGCAGAAACTAAATTGATGGAAAGTTCTAAGAATTTTCAGATTTAACATTAGATGATGCTAGACTAATTGTCTTCTTAGTAAATTGTCTCGTGGAAAGCCTAGAGATGTGCAGTTTTGGTTTCTATATAATTGTTTGGTTGGAAAGACATAACAAGTTCTTTGATGATAAGGTTAAGTAAGCGGAAGTAAGTGGATTTCATGTGTGACGGAATTAGTTTTTTACATTCTCTTTGGGTGTCATTTTCAAAGGACTAACCAGGTAATAAATATTATTTAACAAATTGAGGAGCCATATACGAATAAACAAAATATCAAATATAATTAACAGTACATGAGGTTCATTTTATATTTTTGGAAACACAAAACTACCTTCGAATGACAAGAGAAAAATAAGAAGGTATACGGAATTTGAACTTGTACCTGCAACAAACAAAGAAAATATCAGACAATTCATTGATGAACAATTATATATAAAGCTCAAGAGAGTGAACATGTCAACTTCAATATAGCAGTACATACTTCCAATCTTCAGGAAATGTGAACGAGAAGTGAAAATATATGCACACTTTCCATGTGGAAAAAGTTAAAATGCAAACGATCATCAAGTGGTTTGATATAAGACAGATTTCTTGGGTATCAAAAGAAGAGAAATAGACGACATAATGTTTAACGTGACCTGGCACAACAGTGACTGCACCAATAATATGAGAGAAATTCCACGAAGACAATTATTACAAAAATTGCTTTATAAGTTTAATTTAAACTTACATTTTTCATACATTGAAAACCCCTAATAGAGCTGTGTCTTCATCCTAGTGTGGGTGAAAAGCAACAGTCTTATGGACTTGGGAGGACTTTGTTTCCCAAGAAGCGAAGGAAAAATATGAGGAAGATGATAATGATGATTACGATGAGCTTGAAGATGTGGATGCCACTGAAATTGATTTTTCATTTAATGTTGTGGATGAGGGAATATAAGCCATGAAATTGTGAAATCAATGGCCTAAAAATATATGATGAATCCACACAAGATCTAGCATTGGCAGCCTTAAAACGTTAACTGAGAAACAAAGGATGGCGGCACATTAAGGTTTGCAAATTTATAAATCTTATCTTCCAAGTGGATCAAAATGAAACAGGAAACAACTTACATGGTGGTTCCTAAGTCTCCTAAGAGGTCTCCAAAGCTAATATTTCGCACTCCTTTGGCAACAGCATTCTGAAAGACACCTACAGACACAAACAATGCTGGTGGCGTCAGACCAGTTAATGGAGCCCTTCCACAGAAAGAATTCCCGACTTTTAATTACAAGACATCAGACAAACTAAGTCCTTAGGTTCATCTAAACACAAAGAGGAACCTGTTAAAGCCTTTGTAACAGCTTCCTTGTCTGCAGTTGGTGGAATAAGCCTGCAGAGTTTGTAAAAGAATTAACAAAATAACTTCCAGCAATGTCAATTAACATAACTTGTGCATCAACTGAAAGAAATGGAAAACATGATACCCAAGAGTAACAAAGTCCTTAGCCAAAGCACCAAAATCACGGTTTACAAGATGGAGGCAAGCTTCAATGAATCCATTGCGGAGTTCTTGTTTAAATTCACCCATCATACCAAAATCTGGTTGTGGAACCATGTAAGTTAATAGAGGTTAATAAAATAAATCAACACATTAATTGGAATTCAACCCATTAAGCAGCAAAGAGTAAATTTATCTCCATCGTGTCTTTGTGGCGTCTTTTCTTTCTTATATTGAACTATATAAATCTTTGTTCACGATCAAATTTGAACAGTCCACCAGTTCCAATTTGGATATAAATATCTATACAAATCTTTGTTCAACGCCGCTTCTATTTAATATCTAGATGGGCCTATTTTTAATAAACCTCATTACTTGAAACTTTATATTTTGGCAATCTTGCTCTAATTCCCTTATTTTGTTGTATTTTTTTGGTGGCTTTCTTTTGTTTTGCAGACACGTTCCTTTCGTCCACTGTCCTTCATAAGTTATTCTCTCCAATCACCAGAGCAACTAGCATTTATTATCCCTCAACCACACATTCACATATGTTATGTACAAACAAAATGTCAAGTTAACCTCACACGTGAGCAAGGCTAGTACCTAAATAGGCAAGTTTCCCATCATATGTACGAAGAAGGTTTCCAGGGTGTGGATCTGCATGATAGAATCCATATTCCAGAAGTTGATTGAATGAGCAGTAAGTCCCAACCTATTCAGCACCAAGAAGCAGGCATTTTATTAAGCTTTTCGGCAAGGTAAAAATTAAACATAAAAAGTAAAGAGTTCAACAGGTCAATTTTTGAGGATGTATGAAACTGAAATTAGTTTAGCGCATGACCTCAACCATGTAAAGATCATTTACTTCTGACAGCTTCTGCCCCTAGAATACAAGTAAACAGAGAAAATATAAGCAGAAACATACAGACATACTAAACGGCACATAAAAATACATCTTCAAGAACAGTAATTTCTATTTCCTAGTACTTAAGTCATATATATCCACCTATATCCACCACTTTCAATTCTTATGATTTAAGTGCGCAACAAATTACAAACAATTTTTAATCTTGTTTAGTTGCAATATCTCATACACCTTTCAGTTCTATCTTGGGTCTAATTGGAATTCTGATTATCACATTTGTGCACTCCAATTAAATGTGATAATTAAAGGAGAATGGTCAGAAAGCCACTGGAAGTTGTTCTTTATAGAGCTGGTCCCATAGCATGTTATAAACAAAACCAAGACAAATGCAATAGCAAATACCTCCACCCATTCCATCACAAGCACCCTACGAGTTGTGTAATCCAGATACATTTCTGGAACCAAAACATCAGGTATACCACCATATAGCTGTCTGATGAAGTGCAGAGGACCACAGTTAGAACATTAATTTTGTAATCAAGTTCAATGTGAAACATGAACCTCATAACAATTGGAAAAGGATATAAAGTTATCAATGACGTGAAAGAAAACGGGAGGTGATACATTGAAATTTAATGATAATACAGTGCCCTATAGGCAGAAAGCATGTCAAACTATGGTAAGGTCAAAGTCAAAGAATGTTACTGCAAATGAAACAAGTTGTTATCTTTAAACTTCAAAGGATATGCCAGAGACTGAAAAGAGGTACCTTCCATTAGGTAACTAATAAACTTAGGCCTTCAATGAAATAAAATAGAAAGCATCATTTATGTAAGGAAAAGCAAGAGAATCTTATTGGGGAGAGAGAGAGAGAGATAGGACAAATAGGCTATAATTTGACATGTGAGGTAGTATAAATTTAAGATTGATCTCCGAGTCCCATCTACCCAAGTACCAAGTATTTAGGATCGCCCACCATGTAAGAATATAGCAGAAGAACCAACTCTGATACCAAAACTGATGTAGTAGAAGAATGAGTTAAAGGAATATAAGAGAGATCCAGACTCACTCCAGCCTATGGAATCCCACCAAATGTTTACTGGAATCACTACAATAGAAATTAGAAAAATTACGGAACCGCACCAGCCTTGGAGTCACTCCGAGTCAACCCATACTTTTCAAACGAACAGGAAATCACAAGAACTTTCTCTAACTTTTACTAAAGCTTGCTAAGTGCCCCTTTTATAGGCTCATTGGTACATAAATCTGAAAAAAGCCACATTAATACACTTTGAAATTCGAAAAACATAATCTATCGCACTTAATACACTAATCATGTGACGTCAATGAACCTCAAATGTATGTATAAATTGCATTTATTACACAAAAATTCTAAAAACATAATCTATCCCACCTACTACACTAATCATGTGAATTCAATGAACCCCAAATGTATGTGTAAATTGCACTTATTACACAAAAGAGTACACTCATAATTATGTGCTTGTTCTTGGATGGGCTTTATTTACTATCCTTTGAACTTAGTTCCTACAACACTATCAATCATTAAGATTACGTAAGTTTTGAATCCCTCCACTTACCTGAATTTGAGACCATTATTCGCTTCTGTCCTGTAGTCCATCTCCTGCATTCAATGTGATTTACCTGTATTCAATTTGAAGTTCTAAGAATAAACCTTATACAACCAAAAAGGATATCTTAGATAACAGAAAGATGTTCAGGGAATTAAAAAAAGGAAAGGAAATGTAAGCAAGTAGGCATAATAACACATGACAAACAAGGTATCACATTCAAGGGATGCTGCCGAAAATTTCAGTGCAGTCCAGACAAATTTTTCACATGATGCAAATTTGTCCATTCATGCTAATAATGTCACTGCAGCATGTTTCTGGCAAGAGTATATTTGTAGTTGAATCATGAGTTTTGAAGATGTTAAGAGCATAAAAATAATGCCTATCTTCTTTTCAGAATGATAATAATAATAATAATGCTTAACCCACATTCCAACAGCTTAAGCTTTTGAAAAAATGGTAAACTCAAATATCATGTCCGAGTGCAAGATCCTGAGTTCACATCGATAAAACTGCAATCTCACAATTTACACTGAGTTCCACATTTTGGGCCCTCTAGAGGTGAGAGAGACCCACACATGATAGGGGCGTTAGAATATAAAAATAACACGTGGTCCACGTTCTAATTGTCATAGTTTGAAAATATTAATTTGCCACATTCTAACAGTTAATCTTTAGGAAATAGTGGTAAACCAAGAAAAGTTATCCAAAGACATCCATTAATTGTGTATGCTAAAGTCACTTCAATGAGAAAGCATATAAACAAAAACAAAGAGGAAAAAAGAAAATAAAAATCCTTGTTCAGTATCTGGTTGCTAGTATACTTTATTTTTCTTTTTCATGTCTTTTGATCAGATGTCAACAGTGATAACATATACTTTGAAACATCAAAGTCCATAAGGTGCATAAAGGGATAAATACATACCCGAAAGAGACTTGATGCCCATTCATCAACAACTGCCTGCATGTGAAGGTCATGTATATGTTATAAAAATCAAAAAGGCATAAAAGAAAAATATAAAGAAAAGATATGCACATACACAGAGCGACCATACATTGATATGTACTAATGTTTCTCATAGACAGAGCTCATAGAATAACTCTGGGATGAGTGCATAAATTTTCTTCTCATTCACACTAACTAGAGGTGGTGCAATACTAGGTTACATGCTGCAACATTACCTGAAGATCAGTGTTTAATTTTCTTATTCTCCTAAGTAGACCTGCTAGGAAACGCAAGATCAATATGTCTAAGGAAATAGCAGCTTGTACACCCGGCCTTTGCACTTTGACTGCAACAACCTGTCCTGTACGACGAAGCCTAGCTTGATAAACCTAACATCAGAGAGAGAGATGAATTTGGACTGTCAAGATAAAAAAGGATGCCGAAAGTTAAGTTACATGGTCAGGAACAAAGCATAAACAAATAAGACCTGTCCAAGGGAAGCCGCAGCTACAGGTTCGAGTGAGATCTCTGAAAAAACCTCTTCTATTGGTAAACCTAGTTCTTGTTCTATTGTATTTATAGCAACTTCTGTAGAAAATGGAGATATTCGATCTTGCAACAGTGAGAGCTCATCCAAATATGATGGTGGTATCAAGTCCTTAAAAAGAAAAAAGAAAAAATTAATAGGATAACCAAAGCAACGGCTGAGGTAGACACAGAAATCTTACATTTTGGAAAAGAACAAACTAAATTTTATGACTATCTTTTACTCTGTTATTTTTCCAGTAAAATATTTGAAGTACTTCACTGTAAGTTGGGTGGTGCCAGTCAACTTGTTAGCAAGGAAACAATGAGATTTAAACATCCACTGATAAGACACAAAATGGCAATTGTTTCTTCAACGATTTTCAATTACCAATCCGGTGCTAAGAGATGACACTCTTTCCTGGATAAGTGGCACTATTGAATTCCAGAACTTCATTTGAAAACAATGCAAATATTTCGACAACTAATAATACTACAGCATCCAATGTATAAGGATTCATAAATTTCTCAGAGATTTCAGAGTATTAATCAAGAATATCTATAAGAATTAACAATTAGTTTGGCAACCAGTTTAACATGTCTGAAGAGAACACCAAGGCATTCCAAAATATCCAAAAATACACTTGAAGCCTTGAAGACATTAATTTTGGGAAAGTGCACTATATAAATTAAAAAGTGAGGGCAGAACATCCCAATGCATATATGTAACTCTGCACAGCTGCATGCCATGAATACGTAGAGTTATTGAACCAAGGTAAGAAGACAACTTTCAAAAAAAAAAAAAAAAAACCACTTCATCTTTCACTACTACATTAATGCAGACGAAGTGAAAACAAGAACAAAAACTCCAGAATTCACTAAAAACTGACAAAAAGGTAGAAGGCCCCTCCTAATTGAATAAAGATTCCACCAGGAATGACTAATGACTAATGAGCACTAGTCAGACTCTTACACAAGCAATAGCCAAAAGTGTGGACAGACATTATAGTACATGCACGGAATGCTTTCAGCATAAAAATAGGAATGTAGTTTGGGACTATCAATACCCAACTAGAGAAATATGCACAAACCATCATATTTTGATGACTGAAATGTCCTGACGTCAGAAAACCTTTAATTTCTTTTTTTTCTTTTTTAAGGAAGAGCACGCTTTAATCAGAAAGATTCAACTTACAGGTCGAGATGAGATGGCCTGAGCAATTTTGACATATGCCTATAAGATTGAAAAAAATAATAATAATAATAATTAATTAACAACTAGCTTAACCACAAAACAAAAATACAAATAATCAACAATTGTAAGCAATTCAATAATGAAATACATAAAAAGAGAGAAGCAAGCATAACGCACCGGTCCAAGTTGCAGCAGTACTTGCCGAAGCTCTGCAGCTCTGACCTGCAAGCAAACGTATTTTTAATAAATCCCCAAAAGTTTCGCAATTTCATTTCAGAACAGAGCAGAAGTAAAGATTGACCTCGAACATTTGGTCAGAGCGCTCCATTAGGTTATCAATGTAGCGAAACGCGAACCACTTTCCGAAGGTGAGACCAGTCTGGAAGAGCCGGCGAAGAAGAATCAGCGGCCTCCGCCTGTAAATGGCGCGGATTTTGGAGATGTCATAGTTTTCTATGGAGTTGGCATCGGAGTCACTGAGCTCGAAGAGGTAGCCCGACTTATTTGTGAAGGCGTCAACTTCGACGACGTCGTTTCCGGCGGCGCATCGGACAAGAGAGCGGCGACGACGAGGACGGGGGCGAGGGGAGGAGGAGGAAGAGAATAATCGGAGGTGTTTGGGTGTGGCAGTGGAAAGGAAGGAGGAGGAGAGAGGAGGTGAGGGAAGGCGAAGAAGCATTGTGTTTTGGAGGGGAAGTGAAGAAGTGAAGGAGAAATGTGAATATGGGAATTGGAATTTGAAAGGAGGTGTTTGTTGAATTTCAACCATTCATGTCATGCAAGTAATGCTCATGCTTTGTGTATGAACGAATGTTTAGTGTTGTTGTCTCGTCTCCAAGTGAACGTTGCTTTTGCGTGGCCGTTTTGGTTTTTTAGATGAGGGTCTTTTTGTGGTCCATAACCCATAATCTCAAAACTCTGTAAGAGAAAAACAAAATAAGGGGGTGTAGTCAATTAAGAGTTTAAAAGAGTCCAAAAGTCTAGGTATATTTAATTAAGATTTTAATCCTTCGTTTGGATGAGGGAAAATAACTTAAAATTTAGCTAAAAGTCAGGAATTGAACAGGAGAAACTGATATTCCCTTGTTTGGCAACTTAAGCATAGAATTTATTAAATGATAAAGGGGGAGAAAATTGTGGAAATTGGGGCATCAAATTTTCGAGTTTAATTTCCACCAATATAGGCTCATTTCAAAATTTTCATGGTGCCATCTACAAAATTGACATACATAAATCCAAACACTGAAATCTTTAATTGCTATAAATTGAAATGATGGAAATCTAAATTTTGTCATTTTAGAATTCCACGTAATTTTCAATAACTTCATCCAAGCAGAGGAGTTTGTAAAATTTGGTTGTATTCAATTTAGATTTTTATTAATTTTTAAAAAATACATCGAAATCTAGGTGTATTCAAAAAGTTATTTATTTTGAAGAAATTAATTATTTGCCCAATTTCGTTAGAATTTAAAGTAGTAAGTATAAATAGAAAAGGCCCTAACAACCCTAGAAACTTTGAACATGCTTTCCAGAACATGTGTTTTTGTCAAGTAGAGGAAAAAAATTTCTTCTTTTTCTACGCTTTCATATATGTATGATCTTTGATACCCTGTCGTATGGTTGATAGTCTTTGAATAGTTGTTGTCGCTGTACATATATCCATGTACAGAAGCATCCCAATTATTTTTTCTACTTTTCCTTCTTCTGTTTTTATTTTTTTATTTTGGTTGTGGATAACCATGGCGTCGTTTTCTGTATAGTATATATACGATGGCAAACCATGGCTAGATATATAGGTTACGAATTACGAACTAGGTATATATATATTGTACATAAAAACAAATACCGAATAACAACAACTAATAAATAATATAAAGATGGAAAGGGCATAACCAAAAAAAAAGGGAATGCTTACTGTATGAAATAATGTACAGAAAACGACGCCATGGTTTGCTCACTCTCTCTCTCTCTCTCTCTCTCTCTCTCTATATATATATATATAGCAACAAATATATATAATATTGCCCTTCTTTATCAATCTACAATGTGTGTATATATAGTCCACGCCAAAAGCTAAAAATAATCTTCTTCTTTTTTTTTTCTTATTAACTAATTAAAGATTGCATGTATTATTTAGTAACATTATAAATGAGAGATTCACAACAAGGAAAAGGAAAAAAACACCTCATAATCCATGAACCTCAAAAGAGAGCATTATATTGTTAGAACTAATGGATGATGCTGCCAACCGTGGATGACGCAATTCTAATGGTTTGCTAAGCAAGCAAATAGTAGAAAGCAAGATACTTCATGTTCCTAATGAAAAATGCGTTCCTGAAAATGTTACCTGAAGAGCGCTCAGAATGGATACTATACAAAACATATGTTCTTTTTTAATTTTCTTTTGATGTATAATGTTTGAACATTGTGCATTTGTAAAGGTACTTTTCTATTTTGAAAATCTGGAAAAACAATAAACATCCCAAAAAAAAAAAAACCCTTTAGAAATCTACTCAACTCTTTTAAAATCTATTATAAAACTCTAACAAACACCATTCAAATCAATTCAGGAATTCAGTCAAACTCTATGTGGAGTTTATACAAATCAATTGAAATATATTGAACTCTATAAACTTAATAACTCCATTGAACTCTTTTAAAATCTTAACTGAATACACCCTCCTAAAAAAGAAAATATTCATAGTTGGCATCACACCCGGTCAGATCGCACAAATCAACCGATTTTAACTATACAAATTTATAAATAAACCAAATCCTAGACATGTATTTATAAAAAAACCCAAGCACTATTTAAACATAGAAACACACCCAAAATCAACCCCAAAGTCAACTTTTTGGGTGTGTTTATAAATGGATTTTGAGTGTGTGTAATGATGGGTTTTGGGTGTGTTTATATGTTTAAATAGTGCTTGGGTTTTTTTATAATTTCAACCCCCATTTTGGGTGTTTTAGTGAAACTCCCTTTTAACTATAAGTGACGGTTTGATTTGGTTGATTTTGTATTTGGTTTGAGAATGACATGTTCTCTATAAACAAGGCCAGTCCATTGATTTTGGATAAATAAAAAAATGAGACCTTTTATGTTCAATATTTACCTTATTTTGAACAAAAATTGAAATTAAAAATTTCAAGCTTAGGTGTTAAGTTTGTTTGTTGTTGGGGTCTTTTTCAGTCAGAAGGCTTATCCGGGTTTGTTGATTCTTTAACTGCCTTAGAGTGGTGAATCAAGCCTTCGTTGCCCCTTTTTCTCAGTTAGCGAGAACTAGGCCCAAAGTATCCCGAGTGAGAAACAAGTCCCAGGGAGTACTTTGTTCTTTTTCCAACAACTACGTGTTTTGTGCGGATGTTTCTGGCAACTTGACGAAGAGTTGAAGATGGTGCATTGATGTTACACAGACTTGGCATGAGAGTTTGCTTTGTGAATTAAGGTACTACTAGACTTGGCATGAGAGGTTAGGTGTTCAGGTATGGGATGGAGATTTTTTTAGAGAGAGAGAGAGAGAGAGATGGGTGGCGTGAGTAGATTTCCAGCAACTTGACGAAAGCTTTGTCAACTCTTGGGTGGCTTGCCAGAAGAGAAAAAGGGGAAGAAATGGGATAACATAGCTTGAAATCGAAGGGTTCTAGAGGTGAGTGGTGATGCTTGCTCTCTCTGGATGTGTTTATGGGAGGGAGAGGAAGAATATGGAAGAATACGAATTAAGATTGAAGCTTCCAGCAATGAGTAAGGATGTTGCTTGCTCTAGCTGAGTTGAAGATGACTTGCTGATGTTGATTTGAGATTATATGAGCTTGGCATGAGAGCTTGGAGTATGGGACCTAAAGACCCACAAGTTTAGCAAATGAGAATGCTTGTGCTTGGGTTGGTGTTTGATATACTTGAGTTTGGGTATTGAGAATTTATTGTTTGAAGCTATGGCAAATGTGGTTTGATTGTTTGGTTGTGATGGTTGTTGGGATGCTTATAGCAGTCAAATGAATGGGGTTTCAAAGAGCATGGTTGAGGAAAGAAAAGCTTAAGACTTTGAAGGGTATGGTGTGTGTGACAATGATTCTAGAGAAATTTATGAGTTCTAGAGGTGGGAGGATAAAAGGGAAAGCTTGAGGCTTGAAAGCTATGGTGTTTATAGCTTGGAAGGAAGGAAAAGCTTGGAGTTATGCTTAGTGAGGCTTTATGGAGAAGATGATGGATTTCAAGGGTGAGAAAGTAGAAGACATGGTTGTGATGGCTGTTGGAATGCTTGCAACGACTGAATTGAGAAAGGAAAGTGGTCTGTGGTTCTGAAGGGGTTGATGGCTGCTTTGGGATGCTTGTAGCCGCAGAGTCAGGGAATGTTGGCTGAAGAAAAATTGGTGCCCTTTGCTTGAGCCATGAATGCCAATTTATAGAGGGTGAGGGTTTTCCTTTATTTCCAATAGGTAAAGGGAGATGCTGGAACCATCCTATTTCCAGTGGTTAAAAGGAAGCACTGAGGCATGCTATTTTCCAACAGGTGAAGCTAGGTACTATAAACTGATTATTTCCTATGAGTAAAAGGAAGTGCTGGAGACTGCTTGTTTCTAGTGGATGAAGCCAGACATTTGAAAAATGACTATTTCCTATGGGTAAAAGGAAGTGCTTGATATCTCATTTGCTCACCCACATTGGAGAACTCTAAGTAATGGGCTTGGACTTTGGTGCTCCTAAGTAATTAGCCCAAAGTCTCCATTATCCAAGAGCTTCCGTAGGCCTTGTGGACCTTCGTAACCTTCCACACCACAATCTCTTATGCAAGCCCCGTAAACCTCATGACTTGGGTTTATGTGAACTTGATAAGTGATTGGCATGGAAAAATGTATTATTAGTGGCATGTGCACTATTTCTATATTTATTTAATGAATTAAATCTCAAAATACAGCTTGGATTAATGCATGACCGACATTATATGTTAGTATTGGGCTTTAAATGTCTTTGGGCTTCCAGTGATTTTTTGGGCCTCAACATTTGTTTATGTAAAATAGGTCCATTATATAAAAAGTAAAGAAAAAAATCCAAAATTTTTTAGAATCAAGCCCAAAAAGCATCACTTACAAACATAAAAGACATATTTTGCTAGTGTATCTCTTGAGCTAAAAAGTGTTACAGAAGGCTCCATTTTTTTTTGGGGGCCTTGCATTGTTGTCCGGCCGTCTGATTAAAAATGGACAAAACTATTGTAACTGATTAAGAATGAGTTAGATCGGTTAATTTTGGACGGATTAAATTGGATCATGAACTTGAACACCGTACATGAGTTTTAGCTTTTAGAATGTTAGTGATTTCGAAATTAGAAAATGGTGCATCTTCGTGCCGAATGATAACAGACTCTAGAATCGGACAAGTAACTACTAGCTAAATTATTAACCAAATCGCCAACAATTGGCTGGATTTGTCTTTCCTTTTTTACTTGTCACCGGATTTCTCTGAGATAAGTTTCATGCTTTCATGTAGTTGATTTGGTGTTTATTTATTGTTGTTGGAGAAGGGTTTTAAGTTTGAGGTGGTATATGCTATTCCGAAGCCTTCAACATAGGCTGAGTTTCAGGTGCCAAGAATTTATTGTATTTTACTTTATGATGGATTCTTTGCAATTCAGTAAGCGTGACACAAAAAAACAAAGTTCGTAGTAGATGGAAAATAGCCTCAATTCACCGATACTTCGTGCAGAAGCTCGAGGATCTCGAGTGCAGAGTAACTACAAACCCTTGTACAAACTTATACTTACGTTTCTAGGATACACATGATACACCAGCATAAAATACAACACGCTCGAAAAAAAAAAAAAAAAACCTTGATCCTTTTCGACTATAAAGAAAGCCCTTAATTCTACAAGAGAGCTCACTGGGCCACATCGATGGTTCTAACATCTTTTGGGTTCTGCTCTGCGTCCTTCTTCGGAACTGTCACCTTCAGCACCCCGTTTTCGAGTCCGCATTTGATCTTATCCGAGTCAGCATTCTTGGGCAGCCACAACCGCCTCACGAAACTGCCAAGCCGCCTCTCCACGCGGTGCCACTTGTCGTCAGTCTTCTCCTGCTCCTGAACCCTCTGCCCGCTTATTTGCAACATGTTGCCGTCCTCCACGTGGACCTTCACGTCCTCTTTTTTCACTCCTGAAATTGGAGCACAATCGTAACAGGTCTAGTATAGTATTTGCGAACTCACACCACGGCGACACTAATGCACACAACCCTACTGCACAACCCACTGTAGCAGTTTCTTTTTCTTTCATATTTTTCTAGCATACATATGCACCAATTTTCTACTCTTTCAACATTTACAAACCGAAAAAAAAAAAAAAAAACAAGATAGATATAGAGAGAGAAATACTTTAACTTGAGATTAGGGAAACAGATTTATATCACAAGCAAAATATTTATTGTGAAAAAAAATAGAGCATTTACCAAAAAATTAAAAAAAGAGAGAAGAATTTACATAGGAAAGTACTAATACAGCTAAAATTGGATAAATTTTTGTGAAAAGCAAACGACTTTATAATCAAAAGTTGCTTTTGTAGCTTCTGATGGTGTTTGGCAAATCGCAAATAAACCCTAAAAGTTAGGTTTTTTTTTTTTTATAACAGAAGCACTCCCCTAATAATACGGATGATAATGGATAATCTAGAAAACCTAATTACATGAGAGAGAGAGAGAGAGAGAGAGAGAGAGAGAGAGAGAGAGAGAGGAATGTCATATATATGTTGATTTATAGAAACTACAAACCAGGAAGATCAGCAACAAAGATGTGAGCGTTGTCGGTCTCACGCCAATCAACATGAGCATTAGCGACAGCAGAGGTTTCATCACCGCCGCCTTGTAGTTCCCAGTCAGATATTCCTAATCCTACGCCGAAAGGGTCCCACACTTCAGACCCAAACCACGGCTCAATCCACCCTCCTCCTCCTCCTCTAGGCCTTCCTCGCCACGGCCCCAACATATATGCTTCAGAACGACGACGTTCTTAACCCTCCCTTCACCAAATTTGAATATTGACTGGATTTCTTACACTCTTTGCTGAAGAAGCTCAAATAATTAGGATATTATTTTTAGTAATTTATCTGAAGGAGCTCAACATGTGGAGATTATGGGCATGCATAGGTGTCACAATGTCCTTCCTAGCGGTGTGATGTTGGTGCCACTTGTTTTTTAACATTGCCACGTGCTTCTTCTTCTCTTGCCACGTGTGAGAAAAAAATTGTTAACAAAATAATTAAACTATTTCTTTTTCTCGCAGGAAAAAAAATAAAAAAGAAAACACCTTTTCCATACCAACTTGCATGATGGGCCAAGCCGAATGAAGAAACCTCGATTTGGTGCCAATAGCAATTGTTTAGCAGAAACCCAACTTAAAATCTTTCCTGACTTGGCGTGCAATTATGGCAACCTATTAATTAAACCGTCAATATAATCTATATATAAAAGCAGGATGCCTTAAAAGTGAAATATTTAAAGTTCTAACAATTGTCATTGGTTAATAAAATACTAAAACATAATACACTTAATTAAATAGGGATAAACTGGAACATTCACAATTTTTTAAATTCAAATAAATAATAAATAAAATTAGAAAAGAACATATACGGTAGTCGTCCATAAAAATATGGGAGCATTTTTGTTCACCCGTTTAACCGAATGTGTAGTGGCAAATTTAAGATTGTTGACACAGAGGGTTGTGGTGTAAAAGTTATGAATTTTTTTTTAAATGAAAATAACACTAAAAAAATAGATAGATAGTACCTTTTTTTTTTTTTAATAAATCAAATATAAACTTTCATTACATAAACTTCAACAGTACAATCAAAAACATCAACATGACATCTAAAGTACTAATCCCAATAGGGTAACAAACTAACATGTCAAAATCAAAACTAAAGTAGACAAAAGCCCTACTAAAACTACTATAGCCCACATCACCACAAAAAATAGAAAAATAATACTTCAATTCATAATTTATCGCAAAAAATAATAATAATAATATACAAGTTACAATGAAATCAAATTTGATTCAGAATCCACTAATCTGCATGATGAAAGCAAGTTTGATTATATTACTAGTGAAAAATCTTCAAATGAAAATTTCATCTCTTTACAAGCACATAATACTAACTATATAATAAAATATATTTTATATTTAACACATATATCTTTGTAACAAGAAGCCGCTCATAATATAACATCAAAATGGTGATTAGCTCCATATCAATATAACATCAAGAAAAATATGTTAGATAGCTACTCTTTTTTTTAAAGGACCATTAGATAGCTATTTGATACAAAAATAAAATAAAACTAAAAATATTTAATAAATTAATAGTACAACAAAAAAGCTATTGAAACAAAAATATTTTAAAAATTAATAAAGTGATATTTGCAAACATGTTCACAAAGTTCAAATTATAAAAAACTTAAAAAGAACTAAAAAGAAAAAGAAAAACAACCCACACCCTACCCAAATCTGCTCTTCCCCGACCACTATCCCCAGAAAGCATCCCCTCCCTTTTCCTCACCTAGCACAGATCCCCAATAACTTGATGGCCTCGCAAGAGGCTGAATTCCAAAAGATTTTGGTCCATTATATCCTAAATAAACGTTCTATGTCAAACCAATTCTAGTGATGAATGAATAATGATTCAATGCTGTAGGGGACTTTTTCTTCCTGCTGTAAAGGGCGATCGAGGAGACTGTCCCCTTTGTTTAGGTTCGAAAATTAAGCCCCAAAAATACTTCGAAATGGCAGCAAAGCCTTAGGAAATATTTTGGCTATCTTCACCAACCAGAATAATGGTAACTTACAGACGGTTTTGGCATGCTTACAGATAATTCTTTTAGCTCAGCTTGAGTGGCATGTGGCATGGGAGCAAAATCAACATGAGTTTAGCACTAAGAGAGAATTTAGGCTTGCTTTATGAGAAAAGAAAGTGTTAAGGTAAGAAAGGAGATATTTTGTGAGGGATTTGGCTAAGGAAAGAGAAAATGAAGAGTAGAGTTCTTCTGGCCGCTGCCAGAAGAACAAAATGGATAAGAAGATGGACAGTGCATGAGGTTGCTGGGTTTTTGCAAGTTAGAGAGAATGCTTGCTCTCTGAATCTGAGTTGCTCTCGTTAGGTAGGATAAGCCTCAATTTATAGCCGTTGGAAACTACCATTTTTCAAGAAACCCTAATGGCTTCTACCCATTTTGGCATAGCTTTTTCCTTCTTTCTCCTCTTCTTCTTTGACTTCCCTATCTTGGCAAAAATTGCCTCTGTCTATTTGCACGAATTCAGGAAATTTGGGAGCTCAATGCCCCCTTTCTGCATGGGGGAACTTCCATTCTTGACTCTGTTTTTTTATTTCCTTCCCCTTCTTTGACCAAATCTGATGAAGGAAATGAAGGGAAAATATATGCTGGTCCAAAAGGTGCTTCTGACACCTGCAGGCTAGTATTCCTTAGTTCTTTGAGCGTCTCTGGCTTGGAACTTGCTCCCTCATGTGCTGCAACCTCTAGCAGTCCTTGTTTAATAATTCTGTAAAACATAATTTCTATTTTTTTAGCAAAGGGTTGTGGCTTTATGTCTTATTTTGGAGTTTTATATGGGCCAAGGTGGTTCCCTAAGCAAGTGGGCCTTTTTGTTAAATATTGGGCTTTTTGGTTGTGTCCATAGGCTATTTTGCTTGGGCTATTGGGCTATTTTTCTCTCTTGTGTTCACCCACATGTTTGGGCCTAAGAAATGGGCTTGAGTCTCGAGGCTCCCAAGCAACCCGAGACTTTCCATTTCTCGGCCCATCAATGGGCCTCATGTTGATTTATTACCATCCATGCCACAACCCACTCAAGCAAGCCCCGGGCATTTGAGTGGCTTGGGCCCACTTAGGCTTGTAGCGTGGTTGGGTGTGAGACAACGATTTCGTGCTTGGCATGGCGTGTCGCTTGACATGTTTTAATTTATTGTTCTTGAGAAGGGCTGTGATGTTTAATTTTGGCATAGGCTTGTAGACCCGGTATATTTTATCTCAACCCCTAGCGAATTTATTTATTTAGCATGGCATGTGCATGCGGTGGGTTTTTGTGTACTCCGCTTTACGCTTGGAATGTCGTTCTGGGCTAATAATTTATTTGGACCCAACCATGAATTTTTTGGGTCTCAACAAATGCATCACTTAGAAGAGAAATAGATTGCGATATACAAATTTTTATGTCATCCTCAACTGAATCAAATGAATATATTGTCTCTTTTCTAAACATGGAAACATACTAATTATCTTCTCATTCAGCATGTCAACATCTTCATTTGTAGAAGTTATCACTACCTTTTCCACCATGTAACTTGCATCATTGATATAGTCCTCCAAGTTAGGAAAAACTTCAGCAATAATTTCATAAATGGATTGCTTATTTTCCTATGGTATCACCATTTCTTCAGGTAGTCTTACCGTATCATCCTCAACAACCTCTTCTTCTCCATTACCAACACAAAGTAAAAAAACTCTAAAAGTTGGTGATTGTTCCTAGACCTCATGTTTTGCTTGAGTTTCAAAATATTTACTTGTGAACAAAATAATGCTTTAACCACGCTAGCATGGATTAGTTTCGCCTTGGTTCCTTAGGGAATAACAGGAAGTACTTGTCAAAAATCTCCCCCAAAGATCATAATTTTCCCTCCAAATGGTAAATCAATGCTAGTTATGTCTCTAAAAGTTCAATCTTATGCTGCAAAGACATAATCGCCTTTTATTTTTCTATTAGCTTTGCCAAATCAGATTGCTTACTGATAGACCCAAAAAAAAAAAAAAAAGGATACAAAAATCGCACAACAGAAATAGAGGCTTAATAATCCTCTCCCAACCTGAGGAGTAAAGACGGAGGATACAGTAAAACCATCAAAGAAAAATTATCCTTTTAAGTTAACAAAAATTAAAAAGAAAACAGTAACCATTAAGTTTCAAAAATTATACCCATTACAAGATCATTTGAGACGCATCTTTACTTTCAAAAAAGTAGTTGGTGGGATTTTGAGGATTTCAACAGCAGGTTTCATCTTTTAAGAGCATCTCCAGTGCTGTCAGGCAAAAGGCCCCCTCGAGCCCAATCCACTCTCCAACAAATCCAGCCCGGGCAAGGCCTAGGTCCCACCAGCCAGCAGGCCCAAGGGCAAATCTTGCACGGCTTCCAGAGCGCTAACATCAACGGTGAGGTCGAGAGCAAAAAAAAGTGCTAGCAACCTTCTCTCCAACCTTCTCTTTTGGACCTTTTCTCTTCTTCTCATGACAAGTGTCAATTTCTTTACACTTAAAACAATGTCATTAATACATCATACAAACTGGTTTTGTTTTCCAAGTTTACCCTTATTAAATGTATTAATTTTTTTAATAACAAGCTAATTTTTTTTTACAACTTTCTTACCACCTTGTTAAAAAAATAAAATAAGAAAATAAAAACTAATTTTTTTTTTCCATAGAGAACGTGTGTTTTGTTAAAAACAAAATAAAGATGATAACAACATCTTGAAACAAACTTTATTTTTAAAGAAAAAAAAATGACGTTTTTTTAATTATATAAAATTATTATTTAATTTTTAATAATGTGCTAAAGAAGTGAAACAAAATTTGAATAAATTGAAGGAAATATAAAAGCTAATACATTTTAAAAGGGTAAACTTGGAAAACAAAAACTAACTTGTGTGATGCATTAATGACATTGTTTTAAGTGTAAGGAAAATGACACTTGTCATGAGAAGAAAGGAGAAGGTCCAAAAGAGAGGGTTAGAGAGAAGGTTGCTAGCATTCCTAAAAAAAAAATTGAAAAAAATTGAATTTTTGAAAAAAAAAATACCAAAAAATTATGGATGTTTTCCATATAAATACATAACAATTTTATTCACTTTCCCTATAAATACATAACAAGTTTATATTTTGTTGCATAATTTTTTTTTTCTTGCCCTTTCCCTAGTCTTTTGGGGTGGAACCAAAAAGCAAGGCAACTATTCACGTGAATAGTGGCGCCTTACTAGAGCACTTCCAACGCTAGGGCTTTGCCACGCAACAGCCCCCAAGCCCGTTTCATACTTGAGGAAATCTAACCGGGCAAGGCATGGGACCCACCACCGGGCACACAAATTGATTGGTGTTGCGTCGGGTGATTTTCAAATATTTTTTTACTGTTGGACCCACTAGCCCACATTGCCCAATGGTTACAAGCCACGTGGCTTCTCCTGGAGCCTCCGATAAAAAAATCTTGCACAATCCAATGGTTGTCCAATTTTTGGCTATAAAAAATATCAAAAATATCAAAAAAATATCAAAAAATTCTGAAATTTTTTCTATACATACCTACCAATATTATTCATTTTCCACACTAAATTTAATTTCAAAATTTTATCTGAAAATGTTATCTTGATTTTTAGGTGAGAATTTTACGATAAATATTAGGGAGTTTCACTAAAACACCCAAAATGAGGGTTAAAATTATAAAAAAACCTAAGCACTATTTAAACATATAAATACACCCAAAATCCATCATTACACACTCAAAACTCATTTATAAACACACCCAAAAAGTTGACTTTGGGGTTGATTTTGGGTGTGTTTCTATATTTAAATAGTGCTTGGGTTTTTTTATAAATACATATCTAGGATTAGGTTTATTTATAAATTTGTATAAATATTAACACTTGAGAATCAAAAATCTTATCCGAAAAACTTATCAAAATCAATGGTTTAAGTATAAAAAAATAAAAATAAAAAATAAATTTAAGTGAATAATAATTGCCTTATCCTTAACCTTTTGGGGTGGAACTACAAATGGTAAGGCTGCCACTATTCACATGAATAGTGACAGCTCTTGTCTTGTCCTTGCCTTAGCTAAGGCCTTTTGGGGTGGAGATGCTCTAATGATTCAAGAAACCAACTTCATGATGAAACCGAGTGCAAGAGACATTAAACTACAAGGTGTTAACATCAGTAGGCTTCAAAGCACCTCTTGAGCAAACACATTTTCAAGTCAATAGTAGCAAATAACACTCTCTAATGACATAAGATGTTTCACACGCTTTACAAGCCCATGGTGTAAAATCCTGCACATCTTTTGCGCCATCGCATTCTTGGTGCACAACTATCTGACATCTGGACATAGCAACAACAAATTATATACAAAACTGTTCAATCCATACCTTTTTTTTTATTATGAACAAAAGGGTCCAACCTTGCATCAGAGAGAAGACTAAATCAATTATTTACATATACAAAACCGGCGCACGGATAAAACAAGTGTGGAGACAGAGACCCGTTGAATATAATAATTTTGTTATCCTCCCAATCTTCAACCCATCTACGAATTGTACATCTTTTCGTTGTCCTCTTTGTTTTAACTGGCTTGTATTTTTCTGTTGAAACAAAGATGCTCGTGAGTCTCGTCACCAAACAAACTCATCAACCAAACACCTCGTTAAGATTAGTACCAGAGCCCTATGCCCCCTTCCGAACACATACACACAAGAAGATTTGTAAAGATTGTGGCACCTATTTGACCTTGCAAAAATCAAGCACTTGCCGCTAATCTAAATCGAGAGGATTAAAGCCATGTTCGTTATACTCTGCAATATGAAAATAGCATGAAATTGTAGAGAATCAACATAGATATTAGACTGGGTGTGGAAAGCTAACAAAAATTGATTAACTACAGTAAACCTTCCAAACTATCGGAATCATTACAAACTCATACCCAATATTTATTGACCCGTTTGACCAATGCACAAACTTCACGGAATATTTCAAAATACACCATCCGTTAGAAAAATTGTTAAAATTTTTGTTAACTGTTGATGTGGTTCTTGAAAAAACACGATATAAAGAAGACAGACCGGCAGAATATCACCCCTCACTCATAGTCTCCTCCATTTGTACAACCTCCATTGCCTCCCCCGAAATGTCGGCCGAAACGCCAATCCGATTCGGAATTCTGGGCTGCGCCGAAATAGCCCGAAAAGTCTCCCGCGCCATCACTGTAGCCCAAAACGCCACACTCTACGCCGTCGGGAGCCGGTCGATCGACAAGGCGACGGCCTTCGCCAAGGCCAACAATTTCCCTGCCAACGCTAAGATCTACGGCTCCTACGACGCCGTCTTGGACGACCCCGACGTCGACGCCGTCTATGTCCCCCTCCCCACAAGCCTCCACGTCAAGTGGGCCGTCCTGGCGGCCCAGAAGAAGAAGCACCTCCTGCTCGAGAAGCCCGTGGCGCTCAACGTGGCGGAGTTTGACAAGATTGCCGAGGCGTGCGAATCCAGTGGGGTGCAGATCATGGACGGTACCATGTGGATGCACCACCCGAGGACTGCGAAGATGTCGGAATTTCTCTCCGACCCGAACCGTTTTGGTCAGCTAAGATCGGTATGTGTTTCTTCAATTGTCAATCCTTTTTTAAGAAGGATAAGGGATTGATTTTTTTTTTTTTTTCTCTTTTGGCCAACGATTAGGTGAATGTTTGAGCATGCGCAGTTCTTCCGAAGAAAGTAGATTTTAGAAAAATTCTTTTTATTTTTCATTTTATCAATTGTTATTGTTATTGTACTGTTTTCAATTTGAAGTGCTTTTGTTTGCTTCTTGAGTGTAGTGAATTGGGTAGTGACTCATTTTAGGTGTGGAATTGTTTTTTTTTTGCCTCAACCGCCCTTGACATGATATCAGGCAGATTTAAAAGGAGAAAAATAGAAAGGAAAATGCCTGAATAGTGAGGCAGGATGAGGTTTGTATAGTAGGATTTAGGATTTCCAAACTGTGTTGTAATGGCGTGGTTTTGTAGAATTAGAAGTTCACGGATTGTTGAAGAATTTGGGATCTGAAATGATAAGGCTAAATGGCAAATAGTGGATGGTTTGAAAGAAAAAAAGGGGTAGTTCAAGTTCCTATTCGACAGAGAATTCGGAAATTTTCAAGGGTTGTTTTGATGGATAGTTTGAGGGCTGCAGGGCTGGAAAATATGTGGGGTTTTAGTTGGTGGGCAAGAAAGAGAGTGATGTTGATGTTAGCAATTGATGATGGATATGAGTGAATTGAATATCTAGGCAGATTAGCAGAAGCGAAAACAATGAAAAACAGAAAATAGATGAATAAAGATAGGTCTGGAATCACTCCAGGGGCTTCACACCCGTCCTTGGCTCACACAAAGGGGTTTGGCTTCACACCAGAATTCCAATATCTGGAAAACAAACTTTAACTCAATAACTTAATTCATCTATAATGGATTACATGGGGGTATTTATAATAATCTAATCCTACAGTGAAAAGGAAATTAAACTTATCCAAGGAAAGAAATCCTAATCTAATAAAATAAGTAATCCAAATCTTAATTAAACAAGAAATCCAGAAAATATTAAAAAACTTAGGAAACAAGTTAGAAACTAATCGCAGGAATCATCTACTGCTCCACAATTGTGTGATTTGAAGACCGAATTAAATGATTTCCTCTAGGTTCCTTTATCCAAATATCCATAGGAGAAGCTGAGCTAGTGAACCGAATTCCATAGCTAAAGTTATCAAACCAGTGTGCTATTCTCTGTACTCGTATTACTGGCAAATCATGTTACTCGTAGTTCTGTTTAGTCCACTTGTAGATGTGCCAACCCAACAGACCACGAGCACATGAAAACAGCCCTTTTGAAAGCATACCCAAGGAGTGGGGATCCATCCAGTCTTCACTTATAGACATTAAATGACCTTATCTCTAACGAACAAGTTAGCATCCTACCACGGCTGAATGTTGGCAGAAACAGTAATAAGCGTGTTTATCCTTATATTAAAGAAACTAAACCTTACCTAAGAAAACAATTCCCCACTACTGCTACTAGTAGTATAGATGAAGATCTATTAACATGCATGGCTATCTATATAACAAGTTGCCTCTGACCTCTGTCTCACGACCACCAATGGAACCTGTAGCTTCATGACATGACCTGAACTGTACTACTACTGGCCTAGCTGCGTAGCTACTAATAACTTGGCACCCGTTCAGCCAATGTAGTGAAAGAGTAAAAGTAGGATCCCGCTCAGGACACACTTGTTATCTACAGTAACCATCTGTCTTGGAAAAAACTAGAACTCGAACTGCCCTCAGTTACAAAACGAGCTTCCCTGGCCATAGCAACTATAGGTACTCTTGCTCCTGAGTTCTCAAATCCTTACTTCAGGGGATTAAGGTATCTGTTATGGATACCAGTTGACCTCAATAACTACTTTCAGAAATTTTAAGGTAGATCATCCTTCCATTTTAGGCCCTTAAGATCTTTCAAGTTCTGTGTAAGAGGATATCTCCAGATTGTATTTTTCTGTAGTCTGTATTATTTATGTTATGGAGGCCCTTCAAAGTTTCCAGCTCTTTCTCTCTAAGACCTTGTAGTTTGTAGTATTTATTTAATACAGCATGTCCAGTGTAGTTACACAATCTTTTTAACATATGAG
Source organism: Prunus mume (assembly GCF_029339155.1). NCBI lineage: Eukaryota > Viridiplantae > Streptophyta > Magnoliopsida > Rosales > Rosaceae > Prunus > Prunus mume. The sequence goes on along the minus strand of NC_142703.1, from coordinate 250,184 downwards.
TGTCTGCGTATTTAATGGACTTCTACTACAATTATATGATTAATGTACCCTACATATTATAAGAGGTGAACATTAACATAGTGATGGTGCATGTGTTGGCATTGATCTTGTATTTGATTAAGCTGACTGCAGTACTTTGTTGCAGCTCTTTAATTTCGGACTGTAGTGTTTGCTTTGGACCACCAGAAAAGAAGTGGTCATTATTTAGTTTTCAAATTTCAGCCTAGCATTTCATTATGCAATGGAATCATTGTTCCATTGTTTGGACTGGTAGCATCTTCCTGATTCTAGTTGTGTAGTTGCTGTCTAGCACTTTGTCAAAGACCATTATAAGTTGAATTATACTGGCAGTCTGTGTAATGTTGTTTCCGCTTTGCATATTTGAAGCTTGCTGGTCAATAAAGTAGCATGATTTATAGCCTACTACATTCCATTCTCAATGTGTTTGTGCCAAAACTTTATGGTCTATTATTATGTAAATGCAATTTAATTTATTAATTTTCACTGATACTTTTTTTCTACCTATATATATATATATATGTATTTATTTATATTTATTATTGTTATTATTAATTTTTTATTTTTGGCATTCCATCTTCTATTCTCTTAGCCTTCTTATAGATTAGCTGCTTTACCAGCTTTTCTAGGAAGCATAACATAACCCATTATTTCTGTATATAATCTTTGCTAGCATCCTGAATTCAGATCTTGATTCAAATAGCTTTTTGGGCCTTTTGTAATCTATACTTGAAAGAAATTTGAAGGGATTGGAACTTTTTTGAACCTGGAAAACAATTTACTGTTTTTTCCCCAAAAATTAACCTCGTTATGAGATAGTTAACATGAGATGATGGAAAAGTAAGGTTAGGACTTCTTGTAGTATTCTTTAAATATGGGGGAAGGGGATAATTCTTATTGGACTTGAATATGAGAAGCCATTCGATTCGGCTAGTTTTGGGTTTAGGTTTTACTAATCCAATCCCAAACCCAGAATCCCTGAGTAAAGCTTTAGCCTTACTCTGCATTTGACTATAACTGGGTTAGGATGAACTTTGCCTGATTTCCTGCCCCAAGTCAAATGCAATACCAAAAGCATGTCCTTTTAGTTCCATATGGTACAAAGTACTGGAAGATTATTTGATTCAAAGACAACCGTACTAGCCTTGTGATAGGACATGTTAATGGCATGTGGTTTTGGGCGGCAATCCTTGCAATACGTTTGGTAATTTTAATAATAGAAAATTGCAATTTATGTTATTTGAGTATGCAACTGTGTACATCTAATCCAGAAATGATAGTACTAGAATATTAGGCTGACAATGAAATTTGTGTGCGTTATTTTCTACACTTGGATCGGTTCTTCGGTTAGTAGTGTTAGGCTTTCTGCAAATGTATACTGCTCAGAAGGCATATATTCAAGTTGCAGTGGTAGAGATTAGATGATATGTTGGATTAGGTGATTATAATTTGTTTGTGGCAGCTCTGGACTGATCTTTTTGAACCTCACTTTCTGGTATTCTTTTAAAGGCATTTTGTTTCTGTACTGCAGATACACACCGTGTTCACTTTTGCTAGTGATCCTGATTTTCTCAAGAATGATATTCGTGTGAATCCAGACCTTGACGCTCATGGTGCTCTTGGGGATGCAGGGTGGTACTGTATCAGGGGAATCCTGTTGGTAAGTAACTTTGAACTGCCTAAAACAGTAATAGCTTTGCGTGGCCCTATATTTAATGAAGTGGGGGTGATTTTATCTTGTGGAGCTTCTCTGCATTGGGAAGATGGGAAAGTGGCAACCTTCCACTGCTCTTTCTTATCAAGTTTGATGATGGAGATAACTGCTGTCGGTACAAAGGGTACTTTGCATGTTGATGGTTTTGTTATCCCTCATCAAGAGAAAGAGGCCCGTTTTTCTTTTGCTTCCGAAACCGGATTTGATGAATTTGTGACCTGTTGGGTACCACCACCAAGTCAGCACATTGTTACCACAGATCTTCCGCAGGAGGTTCTCATGGTAAGAGAGTTTTCTCGTTTGGTAGGTACTATTAAAAATGGTTCAAAACCTGAGAAGAAGTGGCCAACCCTTAGTAGGAAGACACAGATTGTACTGGATGCTGTCAAGGCATCAATTGACAAGGGTTTTGAGCCTATAGATATAAAATATTAACTGAGGCTCATCTGGTATGTGTCGTTCATCTTCTGTTTGTGCTAGGGTGTCCTTGTGTCAATAATAATATCCCCATTCTTCTGTATGCCTAGTTTATTCATGGCATCCACAATTTGGGTCAGAGCTTGATGAACTTGAGCTGTATTGAAACGCTACTGTCTAAATGTATGAAAAATAAATTAAATGTAAAAATTGCAAGTGATTTTCATGGAACTCACATTTGTGGGTGAAGAGAAATATAAAACTAGTGAGCTTTGTTCTGGTTAGATGCAATAATGATTCTTATACTGACCCCTGTAAGGAGGGTACATTCAAATAGCACTACGAATATACAGACAGTTCGATAGTTACCCTTTTCATAATAATAAGGTAAGCTTCATAGTTCCTCCAACCTAGACAATGTGCTTTTTTGCCCTTTTTTAAGGTTGGGTTGCTGGAAATATGCTGGACCAACATCCAGTTGAGAGAGGGGGAAGAGGGTATGTGGAACGGAAACAGTTTCCGTTCTAAGCTACGCTAGTTTCCATGGTACGGGATACGAAGGGGTAGGGATGGGTATGGTATTTCGGGTTGCAATTTGTGTAACATTTTTTAATTCAGTACGGTATTTATTTTATAATACTCATATGTAAGATAAAATGAGGTGCACTTAATGTATCAGTGCATGAATGTGCGGACGGTAGGCATTGATATTTACAATACGGTGCTCAAGAATGCATGATATTATAGTCTAGTAGGCAAACAATCGGCAATTTGGCAAATAATATTATGGGAGTTTCACTAAAACACCCAAAATGAGAGTTGAAATTATAAAAAAACTCAAGCACTATTTAAACATATAAACACACCCAAAATCCATCATTACACACACTCAAAATCTATTTATAAACACACCCAAAAAGTTGACTTTGGAGTTGATTTTGGGTGTGTTTCTATGTTTAAATAGTGCTTGGGTTTTTTTATAAATACATGTCTAGGAATGGGTTTATTTATAAATTTGTATAATATTAAGGCATGACATTTATGCGGTCTAATCTATCGATCATGTGTGGAGTATGGTAGGCATGATATTTATAGGACAGTAGGTAAACAATAGGACTGTTTGTGTAGGACAGTAGGTAAACAATAGGACTGTTTGTGGAGTATCCATTCTTCCACTAGTACTGTTCTGGCTTTACTCCTTACGAATTCGGTTTGTTTAATCATCATTATTGAGGTCAGTAACGTACCAATTCCGCGACCCAGTTCGAAATTCGCAAGGAGGATATTAAATTTAAATTTTTAAATTTTTATTTTGGGGGTTGGGTGGGGTGGAGATTGGGATTTAGGTTTAGGAAATGGGGTTTTGGAGTTCTGAGAAGGGTTTGTGTCAACTACAATATGTTTTTTTTTTAAAGACACGGACTAAAAGCGTCGTTTTGGCCATCTTAAAAAAAAATTCGTTACTTCTAGTCCAAAATGAGCGCGTTTGGCTCAGTAGCGTTTTAAAAAAATTTCGCTAGGCTCCAAAATGGCGCTTTTGGCGCCAGCGTATTTTAAAAATTTAGCTAAGGGCCAAAACGATGTCATCTTGGCCTTTGTTTTAAAAAATTAGAAGTGACCCAAAGCAGCGCCGCTTTAGTTAGCTTCTTTTAAAAAACTGAACCCTGTTCAACTTCTTCTTCCTCACATCTGCAGCCTCCTCCGTCAGCCATTTATGGGGTCACACATAGGTTCAAAGGACCTTCTACATTGCTTTCATGGAGTCAATAGGGTCGTTTGACCCCATTGACCCCCGTCCCTGATGAAGATCCACATGAGGGGTTCATGTATGGCACCATAACTATAGAATTTTGTTGTGGGGATGCATGCAATCCTCGGGCCAAGCTTGCGGTTTGAAAGACGCAATTGGTTCCACTGGAGATGGCTTTTTGACATCAGTTGCTGCGTTTTGCAGCTTACGGGTGGTTCAGCCCCATTTAGATCCCCCATTGGGCTTGTTCAAACAAAGTTGTAGCATCATGAAGTATGAGAAGAATTTAAGATTGGTACAATTTCTATGTCTCGTATTTGAGAAATTATAGAATGATATTGTAGTACAGCCACGTGATATAATTTGTACACGTGTTATAATATGGGTGTGATGCAAGTTATTGTTTCTTATTTTTGAAAATTGTCTCTCGAAGTTATGGTTGGTGATGAAGACGGCACCATGAAGCGCCGGAATGTATGTGCTGTAATGACCCTTTCAAAATTTGCATCCTTGATAAAACCTATGTTCCATGCGCAGGGGTAAAACATAAGACAGCTTCCCCTTTTTAAACCTGCCTTGGAACGCAAGGTTCCTCATTTTCACATTCGTTGGAATCTGGGTGGCGTGTTTGTATTGCAAAAGCCTACTTCAGCGGAGTGGAACCACATAATTTGCATATGAATGGCAAAAGCCAACAGCGTTTTGTGATGCTAGAGGGATAAAGTTCTTTAACACTTGAACTATAAATCCCTTGTTGAATTTCTTTTAACTTGAAAAATATAATGCCATGAGACCAAGTCGCAGTTAGTATTGCAAGCCGAGTTTATGAAGACAACTTATACTCGAGTATAGGGTTCCAATCTTGTTAATCTGACCTGATAAATGAAATCTATGTCCATGTTGAATAAAAAAAATATTATTTTCATATTCTCAAAAAGAGAGGTGGAGAATAGATGGGGTCCAATTCTTTATTGACCACGCACACTATTTGTCGTGAAATGAATAACAACACATGTTTCAACCACAGTTATACGATCGATATTCAATTCATAATTAACATAATTTGACCACGAATAGTTTGCGACTAACATGAATACAGCTCACGAGTATACTTGTAGTTTATAATAAGGTTTTCTTGTAGTGTACGTGTAGTTTCTGGTTCAGTTTTGTTACTCTTGGTCCAATGATATATATCTAGAACCTCTACCTTCCTTGATAATATCCATGTCCCACGTGCAATGGTAAAACACAAGCACCTTCCATTCAAAATCATTTCTTTTGCATATGATTGTATTGCTTAGGTTTATTTTATTTTATTTTTAAATGTATTGTCTCGAATGTATCACGTTAAAATAATAGAATATCTTGGAGTAGTGCATGAGCTAGTTGACAGTTTTTTACAGCCCATCTTGTAACGAAGAAGAAAAAAACTTTTATTTATAAGAAGAGGGATAATGTTTGGGTCAATTAGCAGTCGACACATGTCCAAACAATTAAAAAAATGGTGTAAACTTACCATTAACACCTATACTACAAGAGGGTGAGATCTCTCTCACACACTACTAAAGTACTATAGAAATTCGAACTTAAGACTATTGTTCTGCAAGTTAAGATCCTAATTTCTCTTTTTAACTGCTGAGAATATATATGTAGGAACTGCGACTAAAATTTCCAGCTCATGCGTTTGTGTAGGGCTTCGATTTGGTGATGCTTTGCAAATCTTTTTAACTCTTCTTCTTTATTTGTACATGTGTCCACTCCCAACTAAGCCACATCTTCATTTCAGTAGCCACACATTATCCTAAGTAGAGTTCATATAATTGGTGATAGTTGACTTGTACGTGTGACCATAATATTTAGTCAATGAATAAAAGCCATCTCAAAGCAAATAATAACCATGGTACGACAATAGGTTGACAGAAAAGTTAAACATGGAATGGTGGTGGATATTTGAAAAATAAATTTTCACTCATAAATTAAAACAAATTGACCTCTAACTCTGACCTAACCCAAGAAAAAAAAAAAAGATTTGCCCTCACATAATTAGAGTCTAATTATTTCACCAAAAAAAAATTAGAGTCTAATTATGTGGTGGTGATGAAGACACCATGAGCCGGAATGTGTGCTCGTAGAGTGATACCTAGAAAATCTACATAATTCCTTGATAAAACCAATGTCCCACCCCACATGTGAAGGTAAAACACAAAAATATAAGACTAGCAAAAAGTAAGGTGCCTTGATAATTTCCATAGACTTGGGAATCTGACTGCGTGTGTGTGTTGTGATTGAATTGCAAAAGCCTACTTAAACGGACTACGAGCAATTGGGCATTGTAAATAGACAACAACTGCGGTGGGAAATTTTTAGAAAATTGAGTGGTCAGTATTCTAGTTTGTTTAATTTCTTTTTAATCACATGTGATAATGAATCTTTTAAAAGTTCTCAATTTAACTTTGAAGCCTCGAATCAATGTAGTTCTTCATCATTTGGTCTATACATTATATTATGATAAAATTTTCGATAAAATTCTCAGTCATATGACCGACTTTAAAGTGTTGTTTTCATCAAAATATACCTAAATACCTAGCTAGGAGATCACTTTTTTTGTTCAACTATAGGCCATCTGCTCTTCATTTAAGGTTTTACATTCAGTTCCATCAAGAAGAGCATATCACATTGTTGAGCAAAAAATGTGATGTGGATTTTGTGTCATGGGTATATAGATGTATTTTGATGAAAATACACATTTAAAGGTTGTCACTTGCCATCACATGACTAATTTTAACGAAATGCGATGAGAGGGACTAAATCTTCTAGGTTAGTTTATGATATTTGCACTAAAACCTCTTAGATTGTTAACCTTTCTTTCTCTTTCTCTTTTGTTGTTTTCTTCTCATTTCCTTATGTCTACAAAATTTCCTAAAGTGTGTCTGCACCCTATTGAGTACGAGCGAGGATTAACTAAAGCTTTGTAATTTTTTTTTTTATTTCTCTCCTTTTATTTATGTATGAGTTGGGTATCTTGATATTGGGATTTATTATTTTTTATTTCTTCTCTTATGGGAATATAAATTATAAACTTCTGAGTTTTTTTTTTCATTAATAATAAAATATTAATTTGAAATGCGGAACAACAAATAGAGAATTTGAGCAAAAGCTAGGCCCGTAATTAAAAAAAAGGCAAAAAAGTAAAAACAAACTACTTGCAGATTGAATAGAGTACCCGAAGAAAGCTTAGAACACAATGGCAAGGAGAGAGACAGGAAATTTCACTTTGATTTCTAAAGAAAAGAAACAATAAATATGGGGAATATTTGGCAAAAGAAATAATATGGTGAATAGGCATTGTGGGTTAGTTGGGGAAGATAGAAATTTGAACCTGGAATAACATCGTTCTAGGAAGGAGAAATTATATAATACTACGGCAATATGGTTACGTGGTACATATTATACACGTGTTATAATTTGGGTGGAAGACATGGTTTATTTTCTCTCTTTTCAGGGAATCATATCTATAAATATCTACTTATATTATAACATATGTACAAAATCTATCACGTGACCGTACTACCATATAGTATTTTATAATCTCTCCCTAGGAAGGAGCTCACTTCGTTTTACCAAAAAAAAAAGGAAGGAACTCACTTCATTTTAAGCCTAAACTTGATCAAACTTGGATACACGTGGGTCAATACAGGGCTTAGATTACATGGAAATTAATTGGTTAATGTATAAACCTAAGCATCCACAATTATGCTCTCTATTTTTTAGTTAAATTTTAGCTAAAAACATATAAAAGTTATTTTAGGAGCTCTCTATAAAATTTAAACTTCAATCATGCTCTTGAGTTGAGGGAGTCATAAATGCTATAACTCTTTTTTGATTGGTCCATCTTTATTAAAAAATAAAATAAAAAATAGTTAGCATTAAATAAAGGTTTGAAATACTCATTAAATAGAGCAGCATTAAATTATAGGGAGCCACTAGGAGTCCTTTTTCTCTCCTCAGATTAAGGAGCTCCTAGATGACTCCCTATTTTAGGAGGTGGATAGGGAGCATGGTTGGAGTTGAATTTTTATGATTCCTTCCTAAAATTTGTCTAAAGAGGTGGTTTAGGGAGCTCATTGTGGATGCTCTAAACACACAATATTTTAGTGCTTTTGGGATTCTGGTGCATAAAGTGTAAAATAATGTGCAAGTTATGTCGACCGACAAGGTGGCAAGTTGCCATTTTCGAATATGATTAATATTTCATACAAAAACAAAAACATTCAAATTTTGAATCCCAAGTCATATGAAACAGTGTTCCACTTGTTTATAGCTTGCCTTCTCTTCCCCTCTCCCAAAAAAATATACAAGTTTGGATCGCCCTTGAATATTTTTATTTTATTTTTCTATTCATGTATAAGCTGGAGAGAAAAAGAGATTCAAATTCAGGAACTCTTTCAACGATTGAGAACACAAACAACACTAAATCAATAGCATGTTGGTGAACTTTTGTAGTTCAGACGTATGTTACTTGCATTACAACTGAAAACTACGATGCAATTTTTTTTTTGGCTAGAAAAAAGGAAACTACAAGGATTTGCCACAACAACTTGGGTTCCAAGATTTTTCGCTAGCTATATTAGTAAACACATCAGCTACAAAATTAGCTTCCCCAACCATTCGCAAAACTGAATTCATTGAAAGAAAGAAGCCAAATGCATGATTCCCCTTAAGATATATAGTCAATGAGGATTCTGGAGTCCATGATTTTGAGTAGCCCGCAAGAACAGCGTTACTTTCTGCAATAACTACAATGCAAATGACCAAAATCACACAAGTCAATCTGAAGCTTATCAATAACTCCTGAAGGTCAGTAATGAGTCTAATAAACAATAATTCATGGAAAAAAAAAAATCTTTGACTTCTTGATTGTCCTAGAATGCCAAATAATTGGTTTCGATACGAAAATGTCAAATTCTATGCTTCGGTTTCTTCAAATAATTGGTCAAAATTAAATTTTTTAAAAAATTGGTTGCCCTAGAAAGCTTTGGTTGATCTCTTCACATAATGTGGCTCATCACAATCTTTATCCTCTAGATTAGTTATATGTGTAGAAAATCTTGATTGACCAATCAAGTGAAAGATACTTGATTTATACATATTCAGAGGGTGGAACAGATATACCAATCAACAAACGATCACCCCTTGCATCAAGCTGTAAATAATGTAAACTTGCCTTCCCTTGATTTTGTTCACACACATGCACACGCATACATGTCGGTCTAATAAACCCACTCTTCATTCACGCTATCTCCCCACCATCAGCCATAATTTTATTTTTTTATTTTTACATGACACTTATTTAAACCAAGCTTTCTCCTCTTCTCTGGCCACCTCCCAAAGCTCTAGCTACCCAATTCCTTCACACTCTAAAAATGAACTCAATTCCGACCCCAATCGACCCAATAAGCTGGTGGATGTTTTCAATTGAAGCCATTGCACATTTGGGAACAGAAAACTTGCTCAATGGTTTCTTTTTCCTGGCCATACTTGTATCATTTGTATCTCTAATCCTCTTAACCTGGGCTTTTTCTAGAGGAGGCATAGCCTGGAAAAATGGCAGGAACCAAATGGGTCGGGTCTCGATACCTGGACCACGAGGCCTCCCGCTCTTTGGTAGCTTATTCAGCTTGAGCCATGGCCTGCCTCATCGTACCTTGGCTTGTATGGCTTCTAGCCATGCAGCCACTAAACTCATGGCCTTCAGTTTGGGCTCAACCCCTGCTGCAATCACTTCTGACCCTAATATTGCTAAAGAAATCTTAACCTCTTCCCACTTCGCCGACCGCCCTATTAAGCAATCTGCTAAGTGCCTCATGTTCAGCCGCGCTATTGGTTTTGCACCAAATGGATCATACTGGAGACTTCTGAGAAAAATTGCGTCCGTTCACCTCTTCACTCCTAAACGCATTGCCGCACACGAAGATGGACGACAGTTTGATTGTGCCACTATGTTGAAGTCTATTCATAATGAACAGACTCTTTGTGGAGTTGTTGGTCTAAGAAAACATCTACAAGCTGCTGCTCTAAACAATATCATGGGCACGGTGTTTGGTAAGAGGTATGATGTTGCATGCAATAATGCGGAAGCCAGAGAGTTGCATGAGATTGTTAGAGAAGGGTTCGAGCTTTTGGGAGCTTTCAATTGGTCTGATTATCTCCCATGGCTGAGCAGCTTTTATGATCCTTTTCGTATTAAAAATCGATGTGCATCACTTGTTCCTCGAGTTAGAAAAGTGGTTGTGGAAATTATTGAGGAGCACAGACTTGATAAATTTGAAAGGGTTTGTGATAACTCCGATTTTGTTGATGTCTTGCTTTCTTTGGATGGAGAGGAGAAGCTTGAGCTGGATGACATGGTGGCCGTCTTATGGGTTTGTATTCATTTTCTAATTCAATGCTCTTTAGTTTTGTTAATTTTTTTATTTATAATTATATTAGATGACTATATATATATATATGATGCGACACTGGAAGAAATGTTATAACCTGGCACATTTACTAACCATGACCTACGTACTTATATAAATCGATAAACCTATAATTGTACGACACTTTAATTAGTACCACATTACTGTCTTTCTAACTCATAGAGGTGAGAGCAACTTATGTAAATACATCTCACCTATATTAGAGAGCTACCCAGTAAAGTAGTAAATAAATGTACATAGCAAAAAAAACACTCTACAGAAATGGCCAAACCTCTAGAGAATTGCAATATCATGTGATTTAGTATGTGTTTGTAACATTACTCTTTAACTATTCCTATTTATATACTGATTTTATTCATCAAACTGTGCTTTTTTCCTGTGCAGGAAATGATATTCCGTGGAACTGATACGACCGCCCTTTTGACTGAGTGGGTCATGGCTGAGTTGGTTTTGAACTCGGATGTGCAAGCCAAACTTCGGCATGAACTTGACCTAGTTGTGGGAAAGAAAGTTCTCACAGAAGCAGACGTGGCCAACTTACCGTATCTCCGAGCTGTGGTTAACGAGACTCTACGCGTACACCCACCCGGGCCCCTCCTATCGTGGGCCCGGCTGTCAACCTCGGATGTTCAACTCAGCAACGACATGGTGGTCCCTGCAAACACCACCGTCATGGTGAACATGTGGGCCATCACCCATGATCCAAACATATGGGAAGAGCCCTTGATGTTCAAGCCAGAAAGGTTCTTGAAGAGTGAGGGTGGTGCTGACATGGACGTGAGGGGAGGGGACCTTAGGCTTGCACCATTTGGGGCAGGTCGTAGGGTTTGTCCTGGTAAAACCCTAGGGCTCGTGACAGTGAGCCTTTGGGTGGCTAAGTTGGTGCACCATTTCAATTGGGTTGAAGATGTGGCTAGTAACCCGGTTGATCTAAGTGAGGTGTTGAAGCTTTCATGTGAGATGAAGAACCCTCTCACTGCTGTGGCTGTTCGAAATGGAGGAGTCACTTTCAAGTGATTTGAGTAAGGGTTTAATAAGGAGCCAAATGTGGTATAAGATGTTATGGCTTTTCATAGGTTTGCCAATGTGGCAAATGTTGAGAGAGTGAGTTTTAGTGAAGAATAAAGCAGCTAAGGTCGCATTAAAAAAAATAAAGCAGCTAAGGTTTGTCTACTCATAATTATGTAGAAAAAATTGGTGTTTAAGCTGCTAGCTAGACTCGTTGGTGTCCCTTTTGCTGAAATTTGTGTTTGTCGAACAAAAAATAAAAAAATAATTGTGTTTGTCAAGTTTGAGACAAAGGGGAGTTCTAGCTACATATACTATTGGGTTTTTAACTTCAACGGTCCATGAATTTATACATGATTTCATTTGGTCTTCAAACATTTTGAAGGCAATTAGGCCTTTTAACTCGACCATTCATTGCAATTAGGTCTTTCAACTTGGTCGTCAATTTGAGGGTTAAAACAGTCAATTTAGACTAAAATAATTAAAAATTAAAGTAAAATATTATAAATATTAGAAAATGAAAAATAATACAATATATTGAATCAGGACAAAAACCTCAACTATACAGACTAGGAAACTAAAATCAATTACAGAGGATATTATTTGCATAATTGAGATGAGAGGAGATCACGACTTGTTTCAGCTTTCCTCATACACCCCCGCCTAATGGAGTTGTCGTCGGGACTCCAATCTTAGAACGGAGAAGGCGGAACCACTGGCGAGAAAGCGGCTTCGTCAAGGCATCAACTAACTGATCAAGAGTGGAAACATGACCAACCTTGAGATGGCCTTGAGCGACAAGATCAAGTAAACATTGAGGATCAATGGCGATGTTGTTAGTACGAAATTCGTATTGACATTTCCTAGACTTTAGTATAGGGTGAAAATTAGTTTGTGAGGAATTGTTATTGAACGCTTTGTCACTACTCTTTCAACCCCACACTTCCGAGGCATGCCCTGACCATATGAGAATCTTGACCTCAGGTAAATCATGACATAATCACGCATTCATTATAGGATTCCTAGTTGGAGTTATTTTCACTCAAGTATTTTTATGTTAATCTTATTTTTAATAAGATTAGATTTTATATCTTGAGATTACTTTCCTAGTTCAAATCTATTTTAATTGAAGTTAAAATATTATCTTTTCCTATTGTGACTTTGCTTGTTGCTTACCTCTTAGTTAATTTGGTTTAAAGAGAGGCGTCATTACTTTGAGTCCAAGGTGAATCAAATCTCCTATTGATGATAGGTTGTGGTGCAATAGGAAGTTAATGATTCGTGGCCTATTGGGTTTCTCTCCCATGAGAGAGAACAAGTCTTGTATAAAAGATTATGTGCCATTCTTTTATTTTTTAAGCTTTTGAGATATTTGTTTTGAGCATATAGAATTCTAAGAAAAGCTGTTGTGCGTATATTTGAGATAAACCATCAAGTGTTCAATGTTTACTTGGTGATTTATCAAACACTTTAATCATTCATATTGCATTCATATGCATGTCGGTGACTCATACGGTTGAGGGCACCAAGACCGTGGTGGCGGTTTTCCTCCGGTGAGCTTGAAGCAATCGTGGCCAGTATTGCGTTCAACATAAGGAGTGTCGAAGATCATCCCGTGACAGAAGTTAAGTTACGAAGAAGTCGGTAAACATTATCTAGAATGTGTCTAGGATAAGTGTGTGAGTACTTCTTGTAATCATCGTTCTATAGTGGATTTGTGTTGGGTGAGGAGTCCGTGGATTTTCCCGAGGTGGGGTTTTACCACGTAAAATAATTCTCTGCGTATTCTTTTATTTTATGCCCGACGTTACAGGATTGATAAGCCATATCAATCCTGCTACAAGTTTATTTTTATTTATTTGATTAGAATCTTAAATTGGCCTATTCACCCTCCTCTAGGCATATTGAGTCATCCTGCAGGTATTTTCGATTGGCATCGAGCAGGTTGCTGGACATACTCAAGAAGATCTAACATACCTTAGGATGGACCGTGCCTCGGGCTCAATTGCACATCCACCATATTTCGATGGCAACAACTATGGCGCTTGGAAGGCCAAAATGAAGTCGTTTCTTTGGTCCTTAGATGAACGTGTATGGAGCACAGTGGTTCATGGATTTCCTAAACCCACAAGGACAATCGGAAAAGGAGATGAAGAAACCACAGTTCTCAAAACTAGAGAGGAGTGGACCACTACGAAGTCACACACAGCACTAATAATCAAAAGGGGTTAAATGCTTTATTTACTGTCTCTTCCGATCAATTTGAATATATATACTGCTTGTGATACTTCTAAGGAAGCTTGGGATATTTTGCAGGTTACTCATGAAGGAATAGATACTGTTAAAGGAGCCAAGCTTCAAATGCACACTTTACATTTGAGACACTTATAATGGATGAGAATGAAACTTTTCTGAATTTTATGCTAAACTTTGTATAATTGTGAATGCTTGTTGAGTTTAGGTGAAAAATTCCAGAAGATAGAGTTGTGAAAAGATTTTGAGATCCTTGCCTCAACGGTTTCAACCAAAGATCACGGCTATTGAAGAGATCCGTGACTTGAACACCTTGAAAGTTCAAGAACTCATAGGGTCCATACAAACCTATGAGATGAAACATCTACCTCTTAAAAAAGCAAAAATGTTGCGTTCAAGGTTGTGAATGAAGAAGATGATGGGCATTCAAATGAAGATTGCAGGTGATGAGGAATTAACGATTCTCACAAGACGATTCATGAACTTTCTCAAGAATCGGGATCCAAGGAGTCAAGATTCAAAAGGTATAAATTCTAAAAATAGGTTTGTTAACTATACTGATGGTGGATCTAAATTTCGCATGAGTTAAATGAGCGAAAGAATCCAAGAGAAAAGGTCAAATGTTTGAATGTGAAGGCTATGGACACATATCTTCGAATGTGCCAACACCTTAAAGAAACAAAAGGATGGCAAGAATAAGGCAATGCATACTACTTGGAGTGATAGTGAATCGAAATGCGAGAATGATGAAAAGACGGTTGCACTTATAACCACAGTTAGCTTGGATGAATCACGTGAGGATGATGATTGTAAAGGTATAAATATTGAGTTTATCATGAACAAATATGATGATCTGTTGGCTGCATCTCGAAGCTCGATAAACAAAATAGTGAGCTCGTCAAAGAAGTTCTTGTCTTTGAAGCTGGAAAATTGCGGATTGCAAACGAGTTTCAATCCTGATTGATTCCAAAAGGTAAGTGCGGTATGAACGAAAAATTGATGTTTTTGCAGAAAAAATTGACCGTGATCAGAATAAATTAATTGCTTCTCTAACTTCCGACAACAAAGCCCTTGAACTTGAACTTAAAAATTCAAAAGAAAGGATTATTTATTTAACCATTGGTGCAGAAAAAATTGACAAGATGATTAGCATGGGACGAAGAGATAGTGACAAACGAGGCTTGGGATTTGAACCAAGTAATAAGTCTTCCTTGTGTCTAAAACAAAGTTTGTCAAATCCACTTCACCTATTGAACCTTCGCCTCTCATGAAGTCAAGAAATTTATTCCAATTTGTCACTTTTGTGAAACTCAGGCACATAAGACCGAGATGCAATAAGCTTCGAAACGAATTTGTTCGTTCAAATTCTCATGGCATGGGTGGAAAAGTAAGTATCCAACATAAGATTTCAAATCTTATGAAAGAGGTAAACCGCTTATCCAAACTATCTTCTTTTCATTGTTTGCCGTCAACTAAGACAAAGTTAGTTTGGAGGAAAAGGAAAATCATAATTGTATGTCTTCCTCCACTAATGTTGTGCATGAACCCGTTGCTTTAGAAAGTTTGGATCTTAAATGTATTGCTGCAAAACCCTTGGATAATCTTCGATTTGACACTCTTAGAAAGTCTTTAGGTATATGTGCTCTAGATTAATTTGGAGTCTATTGCATGCCAAAGCCTCTTTCATGTTTTATGATATTTCAATTAATTTCTGTTTATAAATCTGTCCAGCTTGCAAGGATTGTTAAGGTGTATCAATCTCAGAATCGTCAACGTATTTGTTGATCTTAGATTGGGCTCTAACATTGCACTATATTAAGAACTTACACTCTCAGCTTCACACAAAGGTTTCCATTGTCTTGGTGCATTATAAACTTCATTAAATGATCTATCCATCTATTTATTTTTATTTTGCACACCACACTCTTTTCCTTGAAGTCCTTTGAATATCTCTTATCATGCACTTGTCTCTCTTTGGATTGCCATAACACTACTGTGCATAAGTTCTTGATCTGTTTATAAAAATAAATTTAAAAATTAAAAAAAAGAAAAAGAAAAAAAAAAGGGTGTCAACCACTCATTGCTCAGTAACCGGGCCTCTTGTCTAACCAACGTCGAGGTTCGAGTCAACCGGTTGTGATGGTTCGCTATCCTTGCTTATCTTTGGAGCCTTCATGATTCGGATAAGTATTTCCCCAGGGGTGCTTCATCACCCAGATTGCCTCGTCATCAGACGTAAGCACACCGATTGATCATCCGTTACGTGGATCATGTCGAAAGCTAGATAAAGTGAGCCACAAAATTCGTATTAATATATATATATATATATATATAAATTGATCTTCTTATACTTACTATGCACTTAGTGTTTGTGCAATCTTCGGTGGGATTCGTTTTGTGTGGACATATTTTTTGTGCTTAATTGAAAAAGAGTTCATTTAACACATTTGCTCCTTGATGGTAGACTCATTTGATGCCTTTTTATCTTTCACCATGACGTGTGGTATGCCTCTACTGTTCTCTGTGAGTTTGTGAGTCTTGTGTGTTGTCGTGTGTTTGTCCCTGACATGCTTTGCTTCACATGCGTTCAAGACAGCAAAGGGTTTGTTGCTTCTTTCATTCTTTACCCACAAACTTGGCATATTTATGAATGGAAAACAATTATATCTTCAAGAGAACTTTGGGTCTACATCTACAGTATGTTTTATGTCTTGATTGTTTTGAGCTTTCTGTCTTGAGTGTATTGCTTTTGTTTTTGTATGTTTTGTTTCTTAACAACTTCTCATTATTCTTTTTAGTTCTCTATTTTCCTGTCGCTTATCCCAAAAAAAAAAAAAAAAAAAAAAAGAATTTTCTGTTTGTTTTCAAGATAAAGCCTCTTACATGCTTTATTGGTTATTCTCTATATCTTTATATGTTAGGAATGCAATCTGATTTTTTTTTTTTTATTTTTCTTTCCCTCTTATATATGCTCCCTTATGTTCATTCTTTGCCATTTGGATTTCCTGACAAAAAGGGGGAGAGATTGTGTTGTGAAATTAAGGGGGAGAGATTGTGTTATGGAATTAAGGGGGAGTTGTGTTGTAATTCTGCTTTGAATTACATTTCTTCTCCCACATGCTTCACTAGTTTTGTTGTTTCATAATGTGCAGGGATTCAGGGCTTCAAGCTTAGAATAAGAATTCATTTGTTAAATCCCATGTAATTTCTTTTGAGTTGTAATAGGTGTTTTGTCTAGGAAATGCCAAAGGGGGAGATTGTTAGTACGAAATTCGTATTGACATTTCCTAGACTTTAGTATAGGGTGAAAATTAGTTTGTGAGGAATTGTTATTGAACGCTTTGTCACTACTCTTTCAACCCCACACTTCCGAGGCATGCCCTGACCATATGAGAATCTTGACCTCAGGTAAATCATGACATAATCACGCATTCATTATAGGATTCCTAGTTGGAGTTATTTTCACTCAAGTATTTTTATGTTAATCTTATTTTTAATAAGATTAGATTTTATATCTTGAGATTACTTTCCTAGTTCAACTCTATTTCAATTGAAGTTAAAATATTATCTTTTCCTATTGTGACTTTGCTTGTTACTTACCTCTTAGTTAATTTGGTTTAAAGAGAGGCGTCATTACTTTGAGTCCAAGGTGAATCAAATCTCCTATTGATGATAGGTTGTGGTGCAATAGGAAGTTAATGATTCGTGGCCTATTGGGTTTCTCTCCCATGAGAGAGAACAAGTCTTGTATAAAAGATTATGTGCCATTCTTTTATTTTTTAAGCTTTTGAGATATTTGTTTTGAGCATATAGAATTCTAAGAAAAGCTGTTGTGCGTATATTTGAGATAAATCATCAAGTGTTCAATGTTTACTTGGTGATTTATCAAACACTTTAATCATTCATATTGCATTCATATGCATGTCGGTGACTCATACGGTTGAGGGCACCAAGACCGTGGTGGCGGTTTTCCTCCGGTGAGCTTGAAGCAATCGTGGCGTGATTGCGTTCAACATAAGGAGTGTCGAAGATCATCCGTGACGAAGTTGAGTTACGAAGAAGTCGGTAAACATTATCTAGAATGTGTCTAGGATAAGTGTGTGAGTACTTCTTGTAATCATCGTTCTATAGTGGATTTGTGTTGGGTGAGGAGTCCCGTGGATTTTCCCCAGAGGTGGGGTTTTACCACGTAAAATAATTCTCTGCGTATTCTTTTATTTTATGCCCAAGACGTTCAGGATTGATAAGTCATATCAAGCACCGAAGTTTATTTTTATTTATTTGATTAGAATCTTAAATTGGCCTATTCACCCTCCTCTAGGCATATTGAGTCATCCTGCAGGTATTTTTCACATAGGAATGCAGAACAAGGTTCGCACAGAAGAAAGTAGCACCAATATTGTCACATCCAATCATAAGAGGGTAAGGGAGAGACTCCCAATTCACGAAGTTGTGCAACCAAGAGAGCTCCGCAGCGGTGCAAGCAGCGACGCGATCACTCGCCTCAATGGAGGAACGTGCAACAGATCGTTGTTTGCAGGAACTCCAAGATATCAAATTGCCCCCAAGAAAAATTGGGTAAGTAGTGGTGGAGGTGTCATCATCATAATTTCCCCCAATCCGCATCAGAGAAAGCATGTAATGATGGAAGGCCATGATAAACAAATACCCTTGAGATAGCGGACCAGGCGTTTGAGAGTAGTCTAATAAAGCCCAGATGACAGGTGCATAAATTGAGACAATTTGTTGACGGCAAAGATGATATCAGTTAAGACTCAGATATTGAAGACCACCAATAAGGCTGTGAAGTTAAGTGGCATTAACGGTGGTTGCAGCATCATGTAACACAATAGTAGTGGTGGTGGAAAGAGAAGTTGACACGTATGTCCTTGGCCCCGTCCATTTGAGCTCAAATATATGTCGGTCAAAACGCACTCTCCACGCGACTCCCCATCAGCCATAGTTTTTATTTTATTTTTATTTTTACACGACATTTTTATTTATTTTCTATTTCGTCATACTAAACCTAGGCACGCCTATTTAAAACAAGCTTTCTCCTCCTCTCTGACCACTAGTTACCCAATTCCTTCAATTGAAGCCGTTGTACATTTGGGAACAGAAAACTTGCTGAATGGTTTCTTTTTCCTTGTCATACTTGCATCATTTCTATCTCTAACCCTCTTAACCTGGGCTTTTTCTAGAGGAGGCATAGCATGGAAAAATGGCAGGAACCAAATGGGTCGGGTCTCGATACCCGGACCACGAGGCCTCCCTCCCTGTGGTAGTTTATTCAGCTTGAGCCATGGTATGCGTCATCTTACCTTGGCTTTCATGGCTTCAAGCCATGCAGCCACTAAACTCATGGCCTTCATTTGGGCTCAACCCTGCTGTAATCACTTCTGACCTTAATATTGCTAAAGAAATCTTAACCTCTTCCCACTTTGCCAACCGCCCTATTAAGAAATCCGCTAAGTGCCTCATATTCAGCCGTGCCATTGGTTTTGCACCAAATGGATCATCTGGAGACTTCGAGAAAAATTGCGTCTGTAATCTCTTCACTCCTAAACGCATTTCCGCACAAGAAGATGGACGACAGTTTGATTGTGCCATGATGTTGAGGTCCATTCATAATGAACAAACTCTTTGTGGAGTTGTTGGTCTAAGAAAACATCTTCAAGCTTGCTGCTCTTAACAATATCATGAGCAAGGAGTTTGGTAAGAGGTATGATGTTGCATGCAATAATGCTGAAGCAGAGAGTTGCATGAGATTGTTAGAGAAGGGTTCGAGCTTTTGGGAGCTTTCAATTGGTCGATTATCTCCCATGGTGAGCAGCTTTTATGATCCTTTTCGTATTAAGAATCGATGTGCATCGCTCTTGTTCCTTGAGTTAGAAAAGTGGTTGTGGAAATTATTGAGGAGCACAGACTTGATAAATTTGAAAGGGTTTGTGATAACTCCGATTTTGTATACATGGTGGCCGTCTTATGGGTTTGTATACATTTTCCAATCCATGTCAGCGCTTTTTAGCTTAGGATCTGTTACGATCGCCCATTCGATCTTATTTGTATTACTGAGGTTTCATCTCTAGGAAAATTCCTCGCACATAATTAAAGGAGCCATTGAAAGGTTTCGATCCGAAGCTCTTTCTATTGACTCCTCCTTCCGGGCATAAAAGATCGATCAACGAGTTACGTGTAAGCCCTTTTTGCTTCCCTACCCTACCGTGGAAAAAGCGTAACATATCAAGGTTGTGCGCTGGAGCAAAAGGTTTGTCACACAGGTGGTGTATTTCTACATGCCATAGATAGCATGGATTGGGAAAGAGTACAGCTGATTTATCACCCTTGAGTTGAAGTAGGTTTTATTTGTGACAACTTTCGTCATCATCTTTCTTATACTAGTCATCGTCTTTCTTATACTAGTGGATTGAAGGTAGTTTACTTGCTTCCTTGTTAATGTACTTAACCGGTATCAATTTAAATAGGTTTACCAAGAGTTTTACCTATTTGGAGAAGAACTTCGCTTAGCCTTTCTCTAGTCGTTCTTCCCCTCACTATGCTGTGCTTGACTTGAGTTGAGAAGAGTCATATTCATATTCTTTTTTTAAACTCCCCGTAATGCGACAGATGCAAGCTAGACTTTGAAGTAAAAAATCCAAGATTTCATAGAAGAAGGAAAAATTGACGTGGTACAGGAAGCTCCTAAGAACTCCAACGATAAAATGAGAGTTTTTAAGAACTCGCTCCTAGTCACGCTCTGGTCTTAACATCTTTGGGCCGAGAAATGTCCGATTTCCAACAGCCCCCTACCATCACTACAATTAAAGCTATTAATACTCTCGGGCTTTGTGAAGAAGATCCCTCCCACTTTGGATCATCATGACCGTTTTGCAGTATCATCCGAAGGCTAAGCGGCGATTTCTCTGTTAGCAACCGTGATACAAATAAAAGAGCACTTGGTGTTACACGGGCTAGATCGAGTGATTGATCGCCCAGATCCCTTTCTCGAGGAGGAAGCTAAGAAAAAGTGTAGCACCTTAGTTTGTTGTATATTAATTTACCTACCTAGAGGCATAGGTTGCTAAAAGAAAATGTAGGTAAATTGTAACAACCTGGTCCTTAATTAATATTTAATTATTAATTTATTTCAGTAAAAGACCATTATACCCTTAGAATATTTTATTGATTTAAAAGTTGACTTTTTGACTGGGAATAAATTTGGGGATTTGATTATCTTATGCGTAGAGCGCGACAAGCGAGTTAAATGAACACGTAGTGGACTCGAATCGGAGTTATAACGAAGGAGTTACAATCAAAAGAAGTTCATGGCATAATCGTAAATATTCGAAGTTGAGTTCTTAAAACCAGATTCCTCCTATGTCGGCGGCTCGACTAGGCGACTTCCAAAGGATATCTCTCAACCCCAACCACCAAATCGATCAAGACCGATTGCCAAACGAACTACCTCACTCCCTCTTTCGGTCTCACCATCCCACCTCGATCCGCCATCATGGTCGCGCGCCGCGAAGCAGGCGGTTTGGACAATTTTGATGGAATTTCACGGGCTCGTTCGGACACCTCCGGACACCAAATCGAACGAGTGAGGTATGGTTTTCTAGCTATTTTCCATGCTTTAGTCTTTGGTTGGGTAGGATTTGAAATTCCAAGCGTAAATACTTGATTGTCAAGTTAGGTTTTAGCTTGATTTTGAGGTGCGATTCCGCCAAGGCGATTTTGGGTAGGTCCGGAACAAAAGTGGCTCCAAATAGGATGTTATACCTAGGATAGGAGTCTTGGCCGTGGTTTAGAGTTTTTCGGTAGTGTTATCGCTTTAGGCACCACGCCGCGGCGCTTGGCGGCAGCAGGCGGCGAGGTGGGGACCACGATCAATCATAGAATAATCTCCGAGTCCCCACGAGCGCGTAGGATTTCACGGATCTTAATTCGGATAATGTTTGAACTCCCAGCGGATCTCGCCTAGTGTATGATTTCCGAGTTGTGAGTTTGAGCAGATTGGATCGTAGTCATGTTGGTATGTTGATCTCGGTAATTCCAAGATCGTATAGTATTTGATGGATCGTAAAGCGAGTCCGGTTACTCCGGGAATGTCGACCCTAGAGCGAGTTTCTGATTAAACAAACCGATTCTGAGATAAACAAACGATTGCGGATCGGAGCAGGAGGAAAGAACTACGTGTGGCTTGATCCTTAGTAAGGATCGTGAGCGACCTCTGATTGCTCAGTGCACCACGAGTTAGGGCCTCAAGGTTTGTGTTATTATTTTCAGGGCATTTTGGTCATTCGACCCACACCACAGTGTCGATTTTAAGGGTTCGACCGGATTCCAAAATGGAATTTGGGTCAGTCGTTTCATAAATTCATGCACCTAAACACATAGGGGTCATTTGACTGTCATGGACTAGACTAAATTTTGGGACTGTATCGAATTAGCTCGGATTGGACTAAGCTGGATTAAGTACTGACCTATGTTTGATGTTGTGTCGGACTAAGAAGCTGGATTGGAGCTTAATCGCATGCTTTCCATATTTCAACTCAAAAATATTTGATTGGGAACCATGAAGAACTGGGATTCTTCCATCTTGTAGTATCGCAAAAAAACATTTTCATCTTCATGGTTCAACATTAGCAATTTCTTACTGCCTAAACCGCATTTAGAACAGTGGAAGCATTCACAATACATACCACTGCATTAACACAAGAATACAGAGCAAAACGGACAACTTATCAAGAATTCAAGATCAGTAATTTTCAAGATAGAGGACAAATTGGTTGGGCTAAGTAGATTGAATTTCTTATTCATCTCATTCTCTACTTGCACAAATAATTGCAGCATCAATGTAGTATTTCATAGTCGATGTTAATACTATCCAGGGAATGAGGAACAATCCTTCAATTATTCTTTTGTGGTGTCTTTCCAAACAAAATGAGCTAATCGAAAAACAAAGACAATCTAAAAAATTATAGCTTTCAGCTAAAACTAGTTCCTTGAATTAATTTATTCATTCACTTCTATTATTGCCCAAGATACGCACCTGCGTATGTTCGAACCGACTCAACCCTCGCCATATGCCCAATAATAATTAAAGAAAATGAAAAAAGAAAATTGAATCACCAAATCACCAACCAAGAAAAAAGAAAATTGGCAAACTCCAAAACTACAAATCTTCCTCTGTGTAATCTTTTAGCACTAAACCACAAGAATGCATCATCCCACATGAACCAGTAAGTAATGAAATCCATAAAAACTGAAACAGTAAGTTCAATAAACTCAAGATTCATGCCAAAAGTCTACTCTACTTCTGAATTTCTAGGTTTTCTGAAATACCCAATTGCAAATTAATTGCCAATTAACAGCATGTATATATATGTCACTACAGATTCTACGAAAATTAGAGAAGAGAAGAAGAAAAGAACAGAGAAAAGGAAGGAGAGATTCTCAGAGCACAGCCAAAATTGTTGAAGAGATTTGCAAAAATCAAAGAGATGGAAGAAGGAATAAGAGAGGTATCCAAAGGGAAAGACCAGAAAAACTTGCCTGCTTCAAGATTCGAAGAAGATGAGTCGATGTTGAACGAAGGAGAGGTGGAGTCGCAGAGAAGGAGTCGCGAACTGGAGAGAGGCGTGTTCAATATAGCGAAGGCCTTATTTTGAGAACCAATTTTGAGCTTCTCTGTAGAAGGAGAACGAGTGAGGCGTTTTTTTTACTGTTGGTCTATACCATCCCATTTAAGTTAGTACCTTTGCTGACCAAACATGGACTTCAGGTCCAATATAGCACAGTCCCATTTAGTGAGCAATACCAAACATGCCCATAGGGGGTTAAACAGAAAGCAACATGTTATTTCCCTTTGAACAAATTAATTTCAAACAATAACAATTATTAAATTTGAAACTTGGTATAAATAAAAGGAAATAAATAAGCCATCAATTTGAAAATTAAAATACGAAATGATCAAGTACTCAAATTTGAAAAAAAAAAAAAAGGAATAAAAAAGAGAGTACATTCTTGTTTTTTTTTTAATTTTTATAGGAACAACGAGTATATTCAAACCACATGATAGTAATTACACAAAGCTTTAATTAATTATTTTTAAATAAGGAAAAAAAAAAAGACCCATTAAATCCTTGGAAATCTATACAAAATTGAAACACAATTAATCAGCATTGAATTGCAGCTAATATCTAAAAAAAATCACGTTAAAAATATAAGCAAGGGTATTACAGGAATTTAAAAATAAATATAACAATTAATACATTAAGGGCTTGTTTTGTACACCATATTAGACTCTAGATAGGAGTAAATAGTTCATGCCATGTGTTTGGTGTCAACTTGTATTATTTAATTACCTGACTATTTTATACGGGTTGGGCTTTTAATACTCTCCTTACCTGACTAACTAATACAACCCACACATTCTGGTTTAGATAATACACGCTTAATTATAAGACTAGGGATAAAAAACACGCGTTCTACCGTGAAAAATCAAACGCTCTTTTCATTCTTCTCCCTAGGGTTCTTCTCTGCAATCTTCTACACATGTTATTCTCATCACTCTTCTCTAGGTATTCATCTCTCACTCTCTATTTTTCATACTCTCTCAAATATGCTTCTTCTTACTTCTTCTCTCTTCTCTGTATATTTCTTCTTTTTTTAATATTTTGTGAAAAATTAGGTTATGAGTTTTTCCTTCTTGACATTTTTTTAGTCAAATGTTTTGTTCGTATGTGATATACTTTGACGTTGTGGGAATCTTTAGCAAATAAAATGAGTTGTGGAATTGTTTCTTTGTTCATGTTTTGCTTTTTGATGGGTGTTTTTCAATTTTTCACTGTGTTGAGAACTAGAAACAAATAGAACAATGGTTGGGGTATGATTGTGAGGGATGCCAATGGTTGCTTTGTGGCAGCAAAGGCAATTTGCTTTTGAAATCTTGAGGCTGATAAAAAAAGGAAAGGACCATGACTGTAGTATGTGAAACACGACAAGCCTACTGGTGTGGATTGCATGCAGAGCACAACAAACATACCATAAAATACTAATCACAATTCAAAATCTCTTTTGCTAAGCACAATTATGCATTATACACTCCATTATCGACCATGGTCTTTTGGCTATATCAATTTTTAAAGTGAATCTTCCTTTTATTCTTTTTTTTTTTTTTTGTGTATTGATATTACTTTTACTAATTTTTTTCCCTTTATATTATGCCTAGAGATGAATGAAAGAAAAATTGTGGCATACTTTATTATTAGATTGTGGTTCTTGCATATTATGGCTTGGTGCATGATGTGGTTCATGACAAATTACAATTTGGAACAATGACGCCAAGAAAGGAATGCCATTAGGAGTCAAAAGTTTTTAAGGATTGCAACTCGGTCCAATTATTTAGATACCATTATAGGAATCGATGACATACAATGTGTGAACCAAATTAGGATGGATAGAAGAACTTTCCATTATTTATGCCAATTGGTCCGTGATGATGGGAGAGTGAGAACAAATGGTTCCGTAACCATAGAAGAGCAAGTGTGTATGTTTGGGAATACAAATGGTTCGTGTCCCTGAACAAGATAAACCAAGATATCAAACATGAAAGGGGGAGGTTGCAACCAATGTATTGGGAGTTTTTACTCCTGAAAAAATTTTGTGTAATTTCAATTTCAATTTCCACTTAAATTTTCAAAGAATTTTTTTTTAAAAATAGTATGATCCGATGTTATTCGGAACAACACCAAACACAGTATAATGCAGTCAGACTATTTATCTGGAACAACACCAAACCCCTTATAATATTATGGATAAACAGTCAGTACTCTCCGGAATAGATTAATACTATCCGACAGAAATTAGTCAATACAGTCCAACGTACCAAACAAGTCCTAAGCTTGATTAGGAAACTTGATGAGTTGGATCCTAGTCATCGAGTTTTTCTTATAAAAATCGGGTTTTATTTTTAGAAAAATAAAACGATGGGATGTAGCTTGTAGGTAAGAAAATATTTTTTTATATATTAAAAGCAATAGTAATTTTATTGATGACACAGAAAAAAAGTACAGAGTAATCGCAATGCCAAATATGAGTACATAATCTCCAGTGACCAAATACAAATATAAATTGGTTTGATCTAGAGAATTACACATGCCAAAAAAACCTAAAACCTCCAATTTCGTTAGACATAAGCACCTATATTCAGACCTACAATACAGATCCATCGCGCAACGGCAGTAACGGCAAATCCACATCAAAAAGTCGAACACTAAATACAAACATCAACAAACTCCTATTGAGTTTCTAAGAATTATTAGACTAAAATCAACACAGAAACAAGGACATCGCACCACATCCTCTCCAGCAAACCAAAGAGACTCGCAGCACCAACATGACTAACCTCTTATTTTGCATAGGCAAAACCCGATCTCACACAAGCCGGCAACAATCACTTTTCCAACTCCAAACACTGAACTAGAGCAAAATCCATATGAGTGGACCAAAAATTGAAACAAAATCATGGCGCCTATGTGGATTGTAGTACTTGCTTCAAAAACACAACGAAAACCAAAGAAAAAGGCTAGGTCGACAACATCATGCTGCAACCATCCCAGCAACAACAAGACACATCCAAGAACAATAAAAGTCACCAAGGACCTACAGCAGAAAACACACAAACAAACAAACAAAAGACAAGATCTAGATAGATTTGAGCAAGAGGACCCAAAATCCCAAAGAATCTAGGGAGAGAAGATGAGAGGGGAAGAAAACTAGGAAAGGAGAAAGGGAGATGAGGAGAGAGATGGAAGATGGGGAAGCCGCGGCGGTTGTAGTTCTAGCTCACAGTTTCACCTTCAAAAAGAGTTTAGGGTTTTTGTTTTTTTTTTTTTGGGTATGTAAGAAAATATTAATTTGAAGGAGAAGAGTCAAATTTACTATTTTTTTTTAAAAAAATAATAACAAATCGATGTGAGGCTACAGACACTAGGGTTTTTTTAATTTCTATTTTATTGAGAAAACTTCAAATCTCAGCAACAATGGAGGATGGGGATGGGTAGATTTGATAGAGGAAGAAGGGAGCAACAATGGAGGATGGGGATAGGTAGATTAGATAGAGGAGGAAGGGAGCGTTGGAGACGAAGAGTCCAGGGACGCTAGGGCTTTCTTTCTTCTTCTTTTTGGGTGTAGTTTTTAATAATTATTAAAAAGAGAAATATATAAAAACAAAATCCACATGGTAATATTTATTAATTGACATGACATGACCAAAATCCAAGTGCAGCTGAATATTATTGAGGACAATCATGTTGAACACAGTTGATTGAGTATTAATCTTGAGCATTTGAATATTTCATGTTTTATTCGGATTTGAATTTTTTATTTGTAAAATAATGGATAAATCTTTTTTATTTTTAGTACAAGCGATTAGAGGAAGGGTATTTACAAAAATATTCATTGGTTGCATGTGGGTTTCAAACCTTTGCCCACATGAGTGGAGAGGTGAAAGAACTCAACCAACCAAGCTATACTCCACTTAATGAATAATCTTCAAAGAAAAGAAACATAAAATTTTAGCATAAACAATTGTGAAACACATCTCTCTAGACTTTTTCACTGACCTGGAAGACTCTAGACTTTTACAATCTTTAAGATTCAAGGAATAAACCTTTTGAGAACAGGAGAATTCAGTCTCATGCAATTTCTCATATCTAAAAAATAAAGTCTTGTCAGGTGTTCGACTGACAAAGGTAGAATATTTTCACAAGTAAACAAAAAGACACCAGACGCAAAAGAAAAGGGGCATAAAATGTTTAGCATAAACAATTATGAAACACATCTACTGGCTCACAGAAATTGAGATTGTGACTGAGAGACTATCTTGAGAGAAGTATCATACCATATTAGCCTCTAAGACTATTTAGGGGCATCCAGTGATCAAAACTTTCATATTCTTTGAAATCTTTTGAATTCTGATTCCTCATGAAAACTACTACTTCCATATAGTCCTTCCCACTCACTGTGATTGTAACTTGGCCGGACAATGGCACCTAGCACAAATGTAGAGTTTTCATCATGATGGACATTCGTAGCCTCATAAGGTGAAATTGTGCGGCTGGAATGGGTCAACATGCTGTTGAACTCTTCAACGTCTTGTTCATACACCAAACGGGCACCACACTTCTTTACCAAGCTGGGGCCTGAGCTCGAGTGAAAATATTAACTGATTGCAGCTGTGTTGCCACTCATTCCCAAATGTTAAATCACGAGAGATGTACAATAGCCAAAGATGATCTGACAAAGGCTGGACATTAGTTACTAATAGAGGCGCAGGATACTGTTCTTTCCCATTGACTTTTAAAAAACAATTGAGCTCCCATCCACTGCCAAATACTTGAAAAACTGTGCACAGAGCATATGCCTTCCACTTATTATCATGCCAACGTGGAGTTAGCTGTACACTTACTGAAGACCCCACTCTTTGATGGCTGAACCATGAAGGAATTTCAGTTCCAGGAATTACAATTTCATATCTATCACCAGGATATGGAACTCTCTGCACAATATACACTACGGTGTTAAACAGTGAGATAGAGAGAGAGAGAGAGAGACACACACACACACAGAGAAAAACAGAGAGAGAGAGAACCTTAAGGTATCTTTTGAGCATACTACATGCTATTTTCTTGCAGCCTTCTTTGTCAACCAACCCAATGCAATTGATGAAATTGAAACATGAGGACTTCAATCTGTCCAAATTTGACAGATATTGCAACGTTTCGAGTGAAGTACAACCATCGGCTGTTACTTCTAAAGTTATATATGATGAAAGGACAGGAAGCTGTTGAAGACTTTTGCAATCACTCAAGTATAAGTTCTCAAGCTTAGAAAGTAGGCTAATGGTTCTAGGAAGGCTATGAAAATTGTTTCCGCTTAAATTCAAAGATACTAAAGAGGATAAGCAGCTTATATCAGCAGGGATTGCTCCTTCAACAAGATTTGAATCACTTAGATCTAATTCAGTTAAAGAACGAAGCCCGGATAGAGAAGGCTAGAGGGAATTCATATGCTGACGGCTCTTCATTGGCCTTAATCGAAAAGGGAGAGCCATATGCCATGGTTGTCATTTTGGTCCACAAAAAAAATAATGATTCAAGCTTCGAAAGGACAATGGAAACGGCAGAAAGAATTAGACTTTCAAGGTATTCCATTTCAATCTGATCTGGGAGACTCGCTAATCTTTAGGATTGAAGGAAATAAGCCTTTCGAGAACAGAAGAGAAGTCAGAGTTATGCAATTTCTCATATCCAATGAAGTCAGTTTAGTCAGACGTTCGACTGACAAAGGTATATTTTCAGTTGCAGTCCCATCTAAGGAAATATCAACAAATGCTTCCTATATCACCCAAATTCAGGAAGCTTTCTAAAACTTGAGCAACCAGAAAGAATAAGACTTTGAAGGTATTCAATTTCAATCTGACCTGGAATCTCAACTAACTTTTACATCACGCAAATCTCTCAAGATTTTGGACGTCACCCAAATCTCTCAAGATTTTGGACGTCTGTGCAATCTGGGGTTTCTCAATATTAGTAGTATCAATCGTCTCTTTTGCGTTGTCTGTAACAAGAATAAGAAAAATAATGTCATGACACCACCTCATTCTGCAGCACTCCACTTGAGAATTAGTTAAAAAGTAGTGTTTAATTTGTGCCAATAAAAAAAAAACTAGAAACTACACTGCCCAGTCATGCAATGCCCATTGTTTAATATACAGTTTTCACTATTGACACCAACTACCATTTCAATTCAGGTACAGGAAAGGAACCTATAATTGTCCCAATGCATATTAAATACCCAAACATTGTTACTTACAAAAAGGCAGAGCCAATAGATGCGTCTAGAATTAAAGTACACGGTGAGAGAGAGAGAGAGAGAGAGAGAGAGAGAGAGAGAGAGAGAGAGAGAGAGAGAGAGAGAACCTACTCCAAAAGTTAACAGAGACTAGATTTTGTTTATCTTCCCAAATGACGCACGTCATACTCCTAAGTTTTCTATTCGGGTTATGACTATTTACGGAGCAAAGTAGCAACCCTAAAAATAACACCAAAGGCAAAAGAAAAGAAATGTAAAATGTTGTATAAACAATTGTGAAACATATCAACTGGCTCTCTAGACTTTTTCACTGACCTGGAAGACACTCTAGACTTTCACAATCTTTAAGATTCAAGGAATAAACCTTTTGAGAAAGGGAGACAATTCAGACTCATGCAAGTTCTCATATATAATAAAATAAAGTCTTGTCAGGTGTTTGACTGACAAAGGCAGTATATTTTCAGCTCCGTCTGAGTAAATATCCAACAAATACTTCTTACGTCCCCCAAATTCAGGAAGCCTTTTAACACTTTCAACCAATTTGGAGCAATTGTGCCTCTTTAGATTCACAAAAGTCCAGGACGCCTTCACTACTCTAATTAGAGGGAGAACATTAGAACAAATTAAGAATCAAACAGTAGTTGTGTAATGACAGGCTGATTATCATGCCTATTGGTTAACCTGACACGAATGATTGTTAAATTAATTCACAAGTAAACAAAAAAACACTAAACACAAAAGAAAAGGAACATAAAATGTTAGGATAAACAATTATGAAACGCATCTACTGGCTCACAGAAATTGAGATTATGACTGACAGTCTATCTTGAGAGAAGTGTTATACCATATTAGCCTCTAAGACTATTTAAGGGTATCCAGTGATCAAACCTGTTCATATTCTTCGATATCTTTTGAATTCTGATTCCTCATGAAAACTACTACTTCCATATAGTCCTTCCCACTCACTGTGATTGTAACTTGGCTGGACAATGGCACCTTGCACAGATTTAGAGTTTTCATCATGATGGACATTTGTAGCCTCATAAGGTGAAATTGTGCAGCTGGAATGGGTCAACATTCTGTTGAACTCTTCGACGTCTTGTTCATACACCAAACGGGCACCACACTTCTTTACCAAGCTGGGGCCTGAGCTCTTGAATGAAAATATTAACTGATTGCAGCTGTGTTGCCACTCATTCCCAAATGTTAAATCACGAGAGATGTACAATAGCCAAATATGATCTGACAAAGGCTGGACATCAGTTACTAATAGAGGTGCAGGATACCGTTCTTTCCCATTGACTTTCAAAAAACAATTGAGCTCCCATCCACTGCCAAATACTTGAAAAACAGTGCACAGAGCATATCCCTTCCATCTATTATCATGCCAACGCGGAGTTAGCTGTACACTTACAGAAGACCCCACTCTTTGATGGCTGAACCATGAAGGAATTTCAGTTCCAGGAATTACAATTTCATATCTATCACCAGGATATGGAACTCTCTGCACAATATACACTACGGTGTTAAACAGTGAGAAAGAGAGAGAGAGAGACACACACACACACACAGAGAAAAACAGAGAGAGACAGAGAACCTTAAGGTATCTTTTGAGCATACTAAATGCTATTTTCTTGCAGCCTCCTATGTCAACCAACCCAATGCAATTGATGAAATTGAAACATGAGGACTTCAGTCTGTCCAAATTTGACGGATATTGCAACGTTTCGAGTGAAGTACAACCATCGGCCATTACTTCTAAAGTTATATATGATGAAAGGACTGGAAGCTGTTGAAGACTCTTGCAATCACTCAAGTATAAGTTCTCAAGCTTAGAAAGTAGGCTAATGGATCTAGGAAGGCTATGAAAATTGTTTCCGCTTAAATTCAAAGATACTAAAGAGGATAAGCAGCTTATATCAGCAGGGACTGCTCCTTCAACAAGATTTGAATCACTTAGATCTAATTCAGTTAAAGAACGAAGCCCAGATAGAGAAGGCAAGAAGGAATTCATATGCTGACGGCTCTTCATTGGCCTTAATCGAAAAGGGAGAGCCATATGCCATGGTTGTCGTGACGGCCCTTTTGGTCCACGAAATAATAATGATTTAAGGTTCAAAAGGACAATGGAAGACGGCCATTCTTTAATAGCAGTTCCAGTTAAATCAATCTTCTTCAAACACTCTAGTGCCCCAAAGCTTTCAGGCAGTGCGTCAAGATTTGAGCATCCAGAAAGATGAAGCCTTTGAAGAGATGTCAATTTGCCAATGTTACTTGGAAGACAACGAAGATTTATGCAATTTCTCAAATCCAAAGAAGAAAGTTTAGTCAGGCGTTCGACTGACAAAGGTATATTTTCAGTTGCAGTCCCATCTAAGGAAATATCCAACAAATGCTTCATATGTCCCCCAAACTCGGGAATCTTTTTAACATTTGAGCAACCAGAAAGAATAAGACTTTCAAGGTTTTCCATTTCAATCTGATTTGGAAGACTCTTTATACTTCTGCAATTCTCAAGATTTAAGGAAATCAGCCTTTTGAGAACTCCTGTGGATGGGTGAATCTCAACTAGACGTTCACATCCCTTCAAACATAATCTCTCAAGATTTGGGACGCTTGTAAAATCTGGGATTTTTGTCAAATTTTGAGAGTGACGAAGATCGATGACTTTCAAGCCGAAAAAATTCTGCACGAGTTATAATAAATGAAGAATAATTAGATTTTTTTAGAAAACATAAAAGAAAAAAAATTATGCTTTAGTTGTAAACACCTGTTTTGCATAATATAATAAAGGATAACTAGTCCGAAGATCGCAAGGAGAAAAAGATTAGTAATATCAATCGTCTGTTTTGTATTCTGTTGATTGCTAGATTTATTTATACTTTGTATATCCCCATAAGTTCTTACCGAATCATTCGTCAATACATGAAACATGTCCCTTAAATGCCACAACTTGCTACATTTACCAGGTTCTGTAGCTTGTTGACGACCAATTTCCCTTCCCATATATTGTATCAAATCATGCATGCAAACTTTGTTATCTGAGATTGTCAACAGAGACTTCTCAATTAGAACATCTATAACACTACGCGAACAAAAGCCCATATTGTCTAGCATTTCAACTACTTGATCTTTGCACTTTCCTTTAAAGAAGCATGCGATATGAACGAAAACATTTTTCTCCTGCTCGTCTAATCCATCATAACTTATTTTAAGGGTATCCATAACATCTCCCTTGTAAACCTCCTTCAGTTTATACAATGCGCTGCTCCATTCATCTTGACCTCTTTTATACAGAAATGATCCCAGCACTTTAAGAGCTAATGGGAGTCCCTTGGCATAATTCAAGAAACTTATTGACAGATCTGTAAAAATTTTATCCGGATAATCTCTTTTAAAGGCTCTCCAGCTAAAAAGTTGAAGAGCATCATCTTCATTTAACTCCTGCACTTTAAATCTTCTTTCCACACCATGTGCAATTAGCAGTTGTTCATTTACAGTTGTAATAATGATTCTGCTCCCCGGACCAAACCAATCGTTATCTAACTGACTTATATGGTCCACATCATCGAGAATGAGAAGAACCTTCTTTTGGCTTAACTTATTCATTAGGGCTTCTTCATGAATGCCCCCATCTTCTGTATCTCTATTCATAAGGCTCTTGGAAAGGCTTTTTTGTAGACTGACTAGACCATTTGTCTCAGAATCCTCTCTAACACCGCCAAGAAAGCTTGCGACTTCATATTTATGAAGAATTCTCTCGTAAAGCATCTGCGCAATGGTTGTCTTACCTACTCCATTCATCCCCCATATCCCTATATAGAGAACATCTTCTGACCTTGCATCTAGAAGCAAATCCAGTTGCTCCAATCTTGAATCAATTCCAACCAGCTTTTCTTGAGAGTCAGGATGTAATCTAGATAGTATGCATGCAACAATTTCTTTGATGAGCTGTGGTTCATCGCTACAAGGAAGAATTTTTGGTAAAATCAAGAATCCAAGATGTGAACGGGCAGAACAGGAAATAATTAAAGCGATGGGAAAGGTGAAAAAAAGAAAAAAAAAGAAAAAGGAAGAGCAAAATACAATTCAAGAATATATCAAGCAAATTGCACAATCTAACGAAAGAAAGAATTAATATTACCAACTATCCTCTGAAATCCACCCAGAAATACTAGCAACTTCTTTTAACGCAGCTCTCCATCGCACCACCTTCTCAGTGTCATGCTTAAACCTTTTTTCAAGGCCAACGAAGGCTGCCGCTAAAGTACCACTTTGCTTTCGTACATCAGAAGGATCCACATTATAGAATATTGGAAGAACTGAATCTCTCGCTTGAGAGCATTCAAGAATTTTTGAAAGTTCATCCAGACACCATGTTGAACAAGCGTAATTCTCAGAGATCACAACGATGGAATTTCTTGATTCTTTAATTGCTGATAAGGGTTGTGCAGAAATCTCTTCTCCTCTTCGAAGTTCTGAGTCACAAGTGAAAGTCTTAATTCCTTGACGTAGCAGTGATTCATATAAATGGGCTGTAAAACCCTTGCGGGTGTCTACACCCCTAAAACTCAAAAAGACATCATATTTCCATGGACGAGCTGAAGGAAGAGGTGATGAACAGGCTCTCTTTGTTGTCAATTCCATTTGGGACTAGTTTCTCGTTTCTGCCAACGAACCGGAGATGGTGTCAACGCAATCTGCTGGAGAAAGTGCAATTATAAGAAGCAATTTTGCTGATTCCCTTCAATCATTTTTGTTAGTAAAATCAAATTACTTATTTGCTACTGCTGACCTACACTTAATTGATCTAGTCTGCAAAATTATATAAAGTAGCAAAAGTTGACCTAGTCTTCAATTTTATAATTTTGCTCATACATGAGACCTGGTGCTCCCAATATACTACGTCTTCAAATTACAACCTCTCCGACTGTTCAAATTCCCCAAATGTTCAAAACCTAAAATTACATTAGCCAAATTTAGACTTCAGCCAACCACTAGACTCAGAAAGGGCAGATTAAATACAAATGGGATAAATAGCTGTGAGCAAAATTAGAGAATAGAGAACTCACAACTTAAGCGACCAGAGAAACACAACCGCCTTGCTGGGATTCTGGTATGCAGATGCTCTAGTCAATGGGTGAGAAAGAGGGGCGAGGCGGGGTCATATAAAAAAGAGAAAAGGCGAACATACTCGGGGCGCCTGTCTCACTCGGATCTAGAAACTTCCTTCGATCTAACGGACAAAACAAAACCAGGGTTGACAGGACAACACCTGTCTTTTCTTTTTTTTTTCCAAAGACTTTTTATTGCAAATGATCTTTAAAGTTCGTGAAATTATCACATTTCGTCATCATCCTTAATCTTCTTTGTGACATTAATGGTCCTTAAAGCACTTCCACCTATTCATGAAAGGCGAGGAGGCAAGAGTTCATTATTCTCGTGAATAGTGGCGTTGCAAAAGATTGTTGTGTTACTCGTTGCCATGACAACCCAAGCAAGAACTACTACTCACATGAAATATGAGGAGATGAATTTGTATAGGGTTTTGGTGTGAGAAGTAAAGAATATTGCTAGGTATTTATAAATAATAAAAAAAATTCTGATTTTTTTGGTTTTTATTTTATTTTTTCGTTATTTAAATTGGTGATGATGTCATTATGACGTCGGCATTACATCACTTGCCAAGAGCACGGGCTGATTCTGCCTGAGGCCTTGCCCAGGTTGGTGGGCCCTAGACTTGCCCAAGCTTGCCTTTAGCGCTGGAATTGTCTTTGTGGGCTAGGCCTTGTCCTACCAGGGCAAAAGGCCTTCCGCTGGAAGTGCCTTTAACGTTACCTTGTACATATCAAACTTGTCCATGCCATTAGAAACTCTGTTAAATTGATGACGTGGAAGGTAAGTGGGGCCCCCCATCTCCAATGACAATGTGACACGTAGATAAGATAAAATATATATATATATTTTTAAAAATTTAAAACCATTTAAAAAAATTTAAAAAGGAAGAAAACAGTTGAAAATTCCTATCATTTTTTTTTCCATTCCCCTTTGGCCTCCCATACCACCCCTCCTCTCCCTCCCTTATGTTTTTTTTCCATCCCCAGCCCTAACCCCCACCCTCTCCCTCAATTTGACTCCAGTTGATAAAACCATCTTACTGCCTCATTAAATGCGATTTGAACTATGAGTCTCTACTTAGTCAACTTGTCAAAGAAAGCCATACTTGAGCAGTTCACAACCAATACAAGGATCAAAGCACTAAGGTTCACTAGTTAAACCTACAAAGAAAGGACTGGCAGTAGACTCACCTATCTCTTCACCAAGCGTGCAGATTCAAGAGCCAATGATCTAGAAATAGAAGTAGAACCCAGCTCTTAACACACAACTTTTCTCCTAGAAAACGACTTAACACTTGATCTTGTTGAAATCAACTACTTTCCTCTATATTAAGATATCCAGTTGAAATCTCCTAAGTTATCTTTTAAGTTTATTGATCTACCAACACTTAGTATTGATTCCTAGTTGCTAGACTTGTTTATTTTTCTTCTATCAGTTTATAAGTTGACCAATTTTATCAGTTTATCAACTGTTTTTCCCTAAATTTCCTTTATAATAAATTGAATTGAGAAATCTTCAGTTCTAGATTATACTTCTTAATCACATTTAATTTTATAAAGTGTTCATTTATCATTTTTGTAGATGTATGTTCCAAGATCTAACCCAAAAACACAAAATATATATTACCAAAACATGTCCGATCTCGACATTTTTGGCCAAATCTAGGGCAAAACTTTAAGAAACTCTTTTACATCGGTGCACAGAAGTAGAATATCAAAGTCCTTAGTCATACAAGGAATTAAAAAGAACTAATCTAAGCAAGTTCCACACTCATTGCACAATGCCTTGATTAGAATATCATTATGCGCACATCATTAAAATCAGATGACTAATCACTCAATCATCTTTCTATTAGGCTTAGCCAAGTTCCAATAGTCGCACGCCTATAAAACACACAACTGGATCATCATCCTTAACCTTCTTTGTGATATTAATGGTCCTTAAAGCACTTCCACCTATTTGCCATAGCAAAGGGCAAGGGGAGGCAAGGGCTGTTACTATTCCCGTGAATAGTGGCAGCCCTTGCAAAAAGATTGTTGTGTTACTCATTGCCATGACAACTCGAGGGCAACCACTATTCACATGAAATATGATGAGATGAATTTGTATAGAATTTTGGTGTGAGAAGTAAAGAATATTTCTAGGTATTTATAAATAATAAAAAAATTCTGATTTTTTTGGTTTTTTTTCAATTTTTTTGTTATTTAAATTGGCTGCCGATGTCATTATGACATCAGCATTACATCACTTGCCTAGGCAAGAGCACAGGTTGATTCTGCCTAAGGCCTTGCTCAGGTTGGTGGGCCCCAGACTTGCCCAAGCTTGCCTTTAGCGCTGAAACAGTCTTTGTGGGCTAGGCCTTGTCCCGCCTACAGCCCCACCCCAACTCCTACCCTCTCCCTCAATTTGACTCCGATAGATAAAACCATCTTACTGCCTCATTAAATGTGATTTGAACCGTGAGTCTCTACTGAGTCAACTTGTTGAAGAAAGCCATACTTGAGTAGTTCACCACCAGCACAAGGATCAAAGCACTAAAGTTCACTAGTTAAACCTACAAAGAAAGGACTAACAGTGGACTCACCTATCTCTTCACCAAGCGTGTAGATTCAAGAGCCAATGAGCCTATAAATAGAAGCAGAACCCAACTCTTAAAACACAACTTTTCTCCTAGAAAAAGACTCACACTTGATCTTGCTGAAATCAACTACTTTCCTTTATATTAAGATATCCAGTTGAAATCTCCTAAGTTATCTTTTAAGTTTATTGATCTGCCAACACTTGTATTGATTCCTAGTTGCTAGACTTGTTTATTTTTCTTGTATCAGTTTATAAGTTTACCAATGTTATCAGTTTATCAACTGTTTTTTCCTAAATTTCCGTTATAATAAATTGAATTGAGAAATCTTCAGTTCTAGATTATACTTTTTATTAACATTTAATTTTATAAAGTGTTCATTTATCATTTTCATAGATGTATATTCCAATATCTAATCCAAAAACACAAAATATATATTAGCAAAGCTTGTTCGATCTGGACATTTCTGGCAGAATCTAGGGCAAAACCTTAAGAAACTCTTTTACATCGGTGCATAGAAGTAGAATGTTGAAGTCCTTAGTCATACAAGGAATTAAAAAGAACTAATCTAAGCAAGTTCCCCACTTAGAGCACAATGTCTTGATTAGAATATCATTATGCGCACATCGTTAAAATCAGATGACTAATCACTCAATCATCTTTCTATTAGGCTTAGCCAAGTTCCAATAGTCGTACACCTATAAAACATATAACTAAATCATTCTAGGGCCTATTACTTGGGCCCTAAGTAAGCTTCTTCGATCCAGTATAAAAGAGGGCAGAATACTATTCACAGTGTGGCTGGTCCCACATTCTCTTGCTGGGGTGAACAGTAACTCATCCTTCAATGTTGGTTTGGTTTCTTAATTCGGGTAAAAACTAAAAAAGAAAAGAAAAAAAAACGCCTTTTGGTTTTGTATCCTTCTAGTCAAGTC
The DNA here is from genome assembly GCF_029339155.1 of Prunus mume. NCBI lineage: Eukaryota > Viridiplantae > Streptophyta > Magnoliopsida > Rosales > Rosaceae > Prunus > Prunus mume. The sequence goes on along the minus strand of NC_142703.1, from coordinate 212,035 downwards.
GTCAAATGCAATTGGCGACATCGTGCTTCTCCGGTAATTTTATGTCCAGGGTTCAAAATTTGATACTGTTGAACCAAAGCCGAAGTTGTTGTCGAACTTCTGAGCCTTTATGTACAATTACGAAGTAAAAGACCTGGTTGCCAAAACCAGTGGGAAAAATGCCTTCAAATTGGTTTTACCAAAGTAGTGGGTATTAACCCATGAAACAAATTGCATGCGAGATCTAAGTATCCCAGCGACTCAATTAAACTAACCTTTGAGATAGCCCTCATGAGCTAGTTGTTTGAAATTGATATATTGCGAAGCATTTTAAGGCCAGTAATAGCTGAAAATCATAACAAACCAACCAATTTTTATTGGTTAGATTCAAGTATGATTGTTACTACATGGATTTATGATTGTTAATACACTATTGATAATTGTTAATACCATATATGAAAAAAAAAAATCAAAACTTTTATTCTAGTAAATATATAGTTCTTAACTTTCAATCTCAATAAGAGAACTACACTGCCTAGAAAGCCTTTATTTCCAACTCAAAAAGTTAAATTACCAATTATGAAAAATCATTCTTCACATTTATATGTTAATGGTAATTACTGATAGCAGTGCAATAATCGTGTAATAGCCCCTCTATTTGGATGAAGGAATTAAAAATTACATAGAAGTCTTAAATGATGGAATTTAGATATCCACCATTTAAATATTAGGCAATTAATAATTTCAGTGTTTGAATTATGTATATGGAATTTTGTAAATGAAAGAAATCACAGTGAAAAATAAATTTATACTCAATAGAAATTGAGAAATGAAGCCTCTTTTAGCGGAAATTAAACTCAAGAATCTTGATATCCAATTTCTAAGACTTTTCCCACATGTCATTTAATAAGTTCCATGCTTAAATTACCAAACAATGAAAATATCAATTTCTCTTCTTCAATTGCCGACTTTTAGCTAAATTCCGAGTTATTTTTCTCCATCCAAATAGAGTGTACCATTGTAAACCAAGCATTACTACTACCCATAACTGCATTAGCAAAGAAAAAATAAGTTACAATGATTGATCTTAATTATTTTTTAAAAAATTGTATTTGCAGGTGATGGTTTAAGTGGAAATTGAGGGCATATATAATATAATTTATGTATAGAAAAATGTACTCCTAGTTTGTAATAGACTCTATAGGCCTTTCTCCTGACTGTGCCTGTTGTGGGGATCAACTTGAAACCATTCATCATGTTTTTTGTGCATAGATCCTTTGTAAACTCAGTTTGGAATTGTGGTCAGGGTCTAAATTGACAGGACCCGACCCAAATTCCATTTTGCAATCTGAGTCAAACCTTGTGCGTAACAATTGACAAGTGTTGGGCACACTTGACCAAGTTATCCTTCTAACTTTGACTCAAATTTCTTTTTCAAGTTGGACTTCTGCCGGAAATTCGGTAAAGTCTCCCCTGTAATTCACTCTTTTCCCAATTACTTTTCACCAGTAAATAACACAATTCTAAAATCCCAAACATTCAGCATGCACAAGTTAACCTTCAAGCAGTTTACAAACTAGGCCTCTGGCCTTCAATAATTTCAAACGGAACCACCAGTGAAGTTCTTATGTCAGATAATGAGATTATCATAGCAAATAATGAACTCAAAATAGTTTCAAACCTGTCTTGGCTACAACCATAGTTTAACAACACTTACTTAGTCCAATGAAGAAAAATGAATATACATTTAATCAAGCCTCACTTTCAACCAAGCTTTAAAACCACCAACAAGGTCAACACCAAACTCATTCAAAAACAAAAGAAGTGAAACTAAATCCAAACGACTAAATTAAAGTCCCAGAAGTAACTTTAGTTTGTGGTTGCACCTGAGTGGGACCCCAGGCAACCTACGTACCTTTACTTTGGGGGAGCAAGCCACACGTTGTTCTTCCTCTTTTTATACTGTACTTGTGTATCTCATCAATTGTTATTGTCCATTGTGATTGCCAATCAAACCAAGTTCTCATGTTAGCGATATGCTCATTAACATTCACATGCTATATACTCGTACAGAAATGGAACAGGCATATTTATATTTATATAATATTTTGTACGTTTACATAAATCATTAAATCAGTTTAAAGCATTGAAAAATCAAGATTTCTATTCCACCTAGGTATACCCATCATATATCCGTCAATTCCTTAATTTTTGATAATTCCCACATTATACCGTCCATTCCTTATGTCATAGTTTGTGACACACCCTTGTAGGCCTCGGTAACACAAAGTCGACCCGAGCCGCAATCCTTGCAAGACTCAGGAGACAATTAGTCAACCTGATCCGCATTCCTCGCTCCGCACGGTCTGGATATCTCTAAGATCGTGAGGCAACTGTCAAATGCGTTGACATAATCGAAGGCAACCATTTATTCCAAAGGCAACATTTATTCCGAAGGCAACATGCGTACCTCTGGTGGTTTAAAAACATTTCCTGGAAAATCATAAAAACTATTTATCATCCATCCTTAAATTCTGTTGCCACTATCCTTCCTACTTTCCAAGCCATGCTCAACTTAAATATAAACATAATATAATAAAAATATTCGAAATCAAACAATCATGCTTGAAAAGTAAAATTCATAATAACTCATTCAAGATCAAATAATAAAACTTTAATTGCATAAAATCATTTAGAAAACAAAAGTCCACTCACTGGACTTCCTATAATTCATAAATCAATTTATGTATTACTAGTTTAGGTTAATATATATAGTAAAAATAAAGATGAAAATAAAAATAAAACAAACAATCGCCGAAGACAACCTTTAACCTATCCTTCGAAACTCACATAAAATCTAATTATAAATACATATATATATATATATATATAAGGATTTATAATTAACTTATTATAGATAAGTCGGAAAACGAGAAAATTATTAAAATAACATTGACTACATAAAATATTAATGTCAATAACAACAGCTTAACTGAAACATATATTTTCCTCTTTTACTTATAAAACAAACTCATCGCTTAAGAAATTAATTGTGAATTGTATAAAATCCTTAAAATTTAGGAAATTCTTAATCCTTGTCTCTTAATCATAAAATAGGTATTAAACTTTTACTCCAAAAATACCAAGATAATATTATCAATATTAGTTAAACATCTTATGCCCAAATACTCCACCTAGGCATACCCCCATTCCTGATCCGTCAATTCCATTAATACCGTCAATTCCAGTGATAATCCGTCAATTCCAATATTATTTCGTCAATTCCATTATCGCAAGCCTCGGGAACACAAAGTCAACCTAAGCCACATTCCTTGCTAGCCTTGGGAACACAAAGTTAACCCGAGCTGCATTCCTCGCAGACCTCAGGGGACCATTAGTTAGCCTGAGCCGCATTCCTCGCAGAACTCAGGGGACATGTAGTTAGCCCGAGAACGCATATCCTCGCATCACACGATTCAGGTGTCCCCAAAACTCATGGGGCATGTCATAACAAATCTATTTCAAGGGCAACAGGGAGGGGGTACTCCTAAGGTGGGTTTGAAAACCATATTCTATAACTTATCTTGAAATTCCTCTTGTTTCACAAGCCTTACTTAAATTATCTTCTCAACTTTCCATAAACCAGTTCTCAACTACCTTAAAATTTACACTACATGTTGTTGAGAACCAGTGTCCATAATTCATCATTTTCAACTACTGGGCATATGTATTAATATAGACATGCACTAAAATATTTAGTTAGTTATTAATCACGTTGAACTCCGATTAACAAACCATTCCCATACTATAATAATAATCTTAGTAACAATAAATAATTAGGTAAATAAATAAACAAATAAGTAAATAAATGAATGAATAAATAACCACTACCCCTAGATATTCCATCAGTTCCAATATTGCATAATCTTCAAATATCGAAATAACGTTTAGGTATACCATCAAATATTATAATAAACTCAAAATCCATCCATAATCAAACAATCCATATTTAATGCATAATAATTCAATCGGAAAAAAGAAGGGAGCTTCATTAATACACCCAAAATAGAGGCTGAAATTATAAAAAAAACCCCATATAGAATGCACTTTAAAAACACACCTAAAACTCATTTATTACATAAGAAATTGGTGTTGAAGTTCCTATAAATTACGTGACTGCCATTGATCAACTTAAAAGAAGCCCAACACAAAAAACTTAAATAGCACCCAAAACAAGCCCAACCCAATTTTATAAAAAAACCTAAACAATTCATTACAAACAAAATGTCTTGAAAACCGTAGCTTCATTAACCTGTCATGTTGTTTAATGATTGTAATGTTCCACACCTTTATTGTCATGTTGATTAATGGCTGTAATGTTCCAGTATAGGGTAATAACACTGCTAGTTTACTGTCATGTTGATTAATGGCTATAATGTTCCAGTCTAGGGTAATAACACTTAATATGCGATATTCGATCGACGCTCAAACGATAACCAAATTCATATCTGAGCATATCGTCGTGCTCGGGACGGCACGAGGATTATTTTAGAACTCAAAAACTGGCCTAAACGTGGCCCACGCGTCGCCACATGCCTCGGCAAGGCGTGAGTGTCCAAAGTGATTTCGACGATCGAAAAATCTCTGAATTGCCGAGCAAGGCTTACACCTACATGATTAGCACATAGAGTGGAGCAACTTTTGTTCTTGGACCTACCCCAAAAAGTCGACAGAAGTGGCCGGAATCGGAGGCTAAAAATCGGCCAAACTATTATCGCTTAATTACCCTCCAAAACTCAAAAATTTCTCCTAAATACCACAACCAGCAGCTAGAACACCCAGCAAGGATGAAAATCCATACATGGATCGATGGAAATGGTGGCTGGAAGTATGAGAATGAGCTTGAGAAAATCCAAGTGGTTTTTAACCGGATTTTTGAATTTTCCGATGACTGCACTGGCTATTGGAGGCGGAGGAAGGTCGGGATGGGAAGAGGGAACAAGGATGGTTCAAACGGGACCGGTGGCTGATGCTGGCGGGGCTGGAGTGAAAAACCCGATCGGCAGCACTAGGGATGGGGTTCTGCGCAAGTCCCAAGAGAGAGAGAGAGAGAGAGAAATTTTGGTTTTTTAAAAACCAGTTTCGCAAAATTACTATTTTGTCTTTACTTGAATTTTGATCGTATCTCTCTCGTTACAACTTGGATTTGAGCCTACTACGTGTCTACGGACTCATCTCAACGTGCTCTACACAGCGGTCCAATTGAAATTTCCAAATTCGTTCCTGATCAAAAAGTCAACTTTTATACTATTAAAATATTTAGGGGCAAAATAGTCTTTTACCTGAATAAATTAATAATTAAAAATTCATATAAGACCGGGTTATTACATGAATAATCCCAGTACTTGTAAAGATGGCCTTCTTGCTTCGTTTTAATCTCAAAAGTGCTGAATCGGAAAAATTAGGTGCTACTAATTGTTCTTTGGGACCTAATGATTTCAGCAAGGGCTTATTCATTTACTCACATATTTGGGAAGCTAGAAACATTCCATCTTCAAGGAGATTCAACCCTACTTGACCATAGCATGCAAATGGATTATTAGCAAATCTCAAGACTAGATAAGCAAAACAACTTATTCCTCCTATTAAATGACAGCCTTCATTGATGAGATCATTCTAGATCAACTATGATGGCTCTGTCAGAAATAATCAAGTTGTTGGTTTTGTGATTAGGGATGATAATGCCCGTGTTCAATCGGCTGGGGCGAAGAAGATTGGTGTAGTTTCAATTATAGTAGCAGAATGTCTCGCTCTTTGGGATGGATTAACCTATGCAATATCCAAAGGATGGAGCAAAATCATCGTCAAGGTATACTTTAGACTTGTTATTGACATAGCCAAGAATCTTTGCTCAATTCCCTGGTATACAGCTGTCACATCCCAACCCTCGGATTTACAAAACCTTGTGTTAAGACGTGATTCACACCTTAATTATAGAATTTAATAAAAACTATAACTAAAATGTGAAGAAAACATAAAATAAAATAAATATTTCACATAAAATATTCAACAGAAACGCGGAAACTATAACATTTGAAACCATAAAAATTTTACATTATTTTACAAGTCAGAACTATTCGAGAGTTCACTAAAAGAGTAGCTCATTATTCGTCCACAAGCTATAACACACTCTATAGACATGCCAAAAATCATCACAAGCTCTAGATTTCGGGTTCGGTACCTGCAAAATCTATTAGGGGGTGAGCGAAACCACAGCTCAGTAGGGACATAAGCCTTTTTACGATAAATTGATATAACTAAATTAAGTGATAAATAATAAAGCAACCAAATTTCACATTATTAGTAACAATGCATGAATGCTCTTCATCTAATCTCGTTATTTCATATAATTGGACAAGCAGACCTGCACGTTCCATACTATGCTTTTACCACTTGGTCCTAAATGCCCATTTATATGAACTAACACCCATTTCAACTGTCCCATAATTCCCCTTTTGTTAGTCATCTTGTTTAACTCCCTTTCGCCAGTTCCGAATCACCCAATAAAAATCATGTGCACTGTGGGATCCCTAAAACCTGGTACCTGCCAAGAGTTAGACTCAACTACACAAAAGATTCTTTACATTACCCTCTTTTCCACCATTATTTTCTCAACTCCAGACTTCTAGTCAAATTCCATGACATGATATAATTATGCCCTTCACAACAATGTAGCCATTTAAAATATCACCAATGCACATATAATTATGCTCACATTGTTCAAATAGTTAAGGGTACGTAAATATCCAATACAAGGAACGTAAATCAGACAGTACTACATTAACCAAATAGTTAATAATTTATAAACATCCAATATCCAGAACATTATATAATATCAAAAAAATATCCATAATATAGAGCTTACGAAATTTAATTAAATCAATCTTCGTAAAAGCCCCACCAAGAAACCCCTACCTTATTTCCAAAGCTAACTCCAAGTTAAGAAAACACAAGCTCTAACCTCTAACTACTCCAAGAATATTATTACCACTCTCTCTCTTTCTTTTTCTCTCTACCAATATTTCTTTCTCGTTTTCCTTGTTTGCACTTGTTGTGCAACTTAATGTCGAGTATGTCGGCAGTGACTCCCTTCCTATTGGATGGTGTTTGGCGGTTTACAATACTTACCATCCAAGTTATATTAATGCAGTGGTCTAGTTGTGCAGATAAGGTAGTTCCTAATTCCTCCAATCCTATACAACCTTTTTTGGTGAATTGACCGAGCTAGTATATAGCTATGCTTACTAAGCATTTGTTTTTCTTTGACACATACTACACTAACAATGACTAAGCATATCCATAACAGCAATGACTGCACGTAGCTATACTTAACAAAGACTAAGCATGCATACATCAATACTAATTGAATAAGAATATCATGCATCATATATACATATTTAATAAGATATATGCATATATATATATAATAGAATAATAATAATGCATATTTGATTGACACATGCTAACTACGTGGAGTGTATTAACTCAATTACATAACCATGGATGAAACTCTAGATAGCTAAGGACAAAAATCCTACTACCATTGAATAAAATTAATATTAAAAGCATGTTTTAAGAATATCATCAAAATTATTGAATTTGCATTAAATAAAATATAGACTTTCATAAAATAATTATAATTTAATACTTACCAAAATAAAATATTAACATTTTTAAGAATAAGGATTCTCACAATAGCGCAGCTCATACAAGATGTTTGCTCCTTATTTCCTTATGTGAAGAGATTAGATTTGTTCATGTTTTTAGAGAAGCCAATTCTGTTGTGGATGCTTTAGCATCATTAGGGAACACCCTGTCTCCTTCTAAGTTGTGGGTGTGTAGTCTTCCTGTTGTTAACGCTTTTTACTAGCACCTGTTTGGGCCTGCATTTCCCAAAAGATTGAAACTCTTGTAATTGTTTTCCACATTAAAAAAAAAAGACAGTTGCAATTCGTATAATTTAATACGGATATTGTTGCCTCCTCCTTCTTGTGAATCACAGTTTAACACATGCAAAAATAATTATTCAAATACACAAACAGGAATGTAGGTAGGAGCATGGTATGGAGGGAAATTTTCCTTATATATTTGCGACCGTAACATCAAAGCCCGTTATAAAAAAAGGACCTGTTTTTTATTTTTTATTAATTTTTTTTTGGTACAGTTGGGGCCAAATGCCAAGCAACAAAGCAAACTATAGAGAAATATTCTAGTCTTAGCCAAACGGCTAGAATCAGCAGAAAGGGTGTCATAGACACAATGAGGGGGAACATCAAGGCAATGAAGATTAGGGGCCAACTCATGGCTCATTTTAGCCAGAACTTCAGCAACACAGTTCTATTCATGAATAGGCCCTTAAAGCCAACTAATTATGTAATAATTTGAGTTGAGGACATCTTTGATAAAAGACATATTATGTTATCAATGGACAAGAAAGGTTAAATCATCCTATATTATCTTTCAATATGTAGAACATTCATAGTCTAAGGAATACATAAGTGGATATGAGAGCTATGTAATGAGATTGCATACATGGAGACTTTTTATCCTCCCTAAATCCTAAATATGTTCCTGGTCATAGGAATATTGATTAGGCGTCAATATTCCGCAAAGACCAGTACACACAGTAATGTCTCTATATGTAGGGAATGACAAGGTCTCAAGTTATTAAGTGTGGAGACACATCGATATGTGTGTAGGTGCTTGTAGAAGAACAAGTACTCTGAACATGATTCACCACATGAGTTACAGCATGGAAGTCTTTACTTACATGTCAAGCTGGAACTCATAAATTGCAATGGTGCAAACTAATACATAGACTTGAGGCATCATAGATATTTTGTGGCTATGTTGTTAATCTTTGAGGGCACTATATGGTCATGCTGAATTAGGCATAGCTTAAAGGTGCTCATCAGGATTCTCAATAGAGTCATAGAAGCAAATGAATGTATAACAAAGGAATCTCTACTCTCAGTAAATGAGAGAGAATACTCCAAGATATGATTGGTCAAATCTCTGTGCAGAGTAGTGGATAAGACTTAAAAGAAGAAGTCTTCAAATCTTACTAGGATAATCATATAAAAGGAATGATTCATATTAGGATATTGACAATCAAATTCCATGATCTAATAATGTGAATAAGGAGTAATAACATAAGAGAAGGATTCAATTGTAGGGTCATTCCAATTTGAATAGGTTCTTTTACAACGTCTCATTTAGCTTGGATAACAGTGACTTACTGCTAAGAAACAACCATGGTTTTTGGATGTCCTAAAAGGTTTCAAGTAACCTTTATTAATAGGAAGAATTAAATTATGGAATTAAATTCGTATATCATCTTTGAGGAGTTGAGTCAACCCGCTATCTTGCTAAAGGGAACCTACGGATCTGCACACCCAAAGAATGTGATTAGAGGTACAAATGAGGATAAATGAAATGAGGAGACACAAGTCAATGGTTGATAATCAAATGTCAAAGTCAACTATCAAATAGAGCCCCAAATACCCACCCAATTGCCTTTTCTGTTGTCCTAAGTGTTGGAGAAAACCTAGCAAGGGTTTTCAGTTTCCTACTTTGGTTGATGATTAATCATCTTTGTATCTCATCTTCCACAAACCAAAAATTGGTTCAATCAAGAAGTAGACTAGCATCCATACTTCTTAATTGCCTTCTCTTCATCTCTAGGAGCATTTGGTGTGGTAAGGTAAAGGACTCCAATCTTGGAGCCTTAAGGTGAAGGAGCCAAAATCAAGATAAACGAAAGGCCTTTCCAACAAAGGTGTTCATTCTTGAGAAATCAAGAGAAGGACATCAAGGGAAAAGATCTATTCCCTTTTTCCTTTTTCTATTTGTGTTCCAAGAGACTAGCCTATGATACTTGGTTTAAAATGAAAAAGGTTTACCTAAACTAGTATACACAAAATGAATCCGTCATTTAGGATGTTTTTGTTGTACATGTTGTGGGTAAAGTTCATTTCCTAAGCATTAGATGCATGTTTCCTTGAAGTGGTATCAAGAGCCAAGGTCTAGTCTCTTTGAGCCTTTTATTTTGGTTATTGGTTTTAATATGGGCTTGTTTTCAAACTTATGTGATATATATGTTAGATTTTCTTTTTCATGTTATTCATAGGATATGGGATATAGGATAAATTGACAGGAACAAACCCAAATTCCATTTTGGAATCTACACGGAACCCTATGGGTGTCCGACACCTGGCAGGGGCCAGGCACACTTGACCAAATTGCCCTTTTAACTAAGACTCAAAAATTCTTAGGGTTTGATTTCTGCCTCAAATTCAGCAATCTCTCCTGTAAATTGCTCATTTTCCCAAAATTTTCTCATGTACAAAATGCAATTCAAAATCCACAATCATTCAGCATGCACAAAGATAGGACAAATACAATCTGACAACAAATTTTTGTGGCCTCGACCCTCACAGAAATTCTAGGGCAATTTCAGAGGAAAACTGATTAATTTAATTTACAGGAAAGTACGATAACAAAAGAATATCCTACATAGTGGAAAAGGGATGTGTGAAGGGTGATGATCGCCCGATGGTGGTGCACACAGTCTGGATATCCCTAAGACTCGTGGGGAAACTGTCAAATGCGGTCTGCCTCAACCAAAGGTAACAAGGATGTCCGTGGACATCATTCTATCCGAAGGCAACATTTGGGTACTTATGGGTACTACGTAGTTTAAAAACCTTTCCTAAAAATTTATAATACTATTTCTCATTAAATCCTTAAATCCGATTTATCATTTTTTTTTTTATACTTTCCAAGCCATTCGCATTTAAAAATAACCAAAATTTAACAAAAGCATTTGAATTCAAATATTTATGCTTGGAAAGTAAAAGTCATAAATAATTCATTCATGATCAATTAATAAAACTTTTACTGCATAAAATTCATTTATAAAACAAAAGTCCACTCACTGTGCATTCGAGCTTGCCTGACCCTTTAAAGGTTCTTTTTGCGAGTATAATGAAGTCCAAGTACCTATTTAAGTGATTAAAATATTTAATTAATAAAATAGCTCAATAACAAATGTTTAATCAAGACCCTAATTCATGATCGGATGGTCACCATTTAACCAAAACTTTGTATTATTGGATCTGAGTATTTGGGACTCCGATTTATGATCCGCGAATTCCTACACGATCCTATGGGCACCTAGATCAACATATTTGAAAATGAAGTCGATCTAACGGTCCGAACATATCGAACCTGGATAACGCCTAATATGTGTAATCCGATCGATAGTCAAATGATAACCAAATTGAAATCTGAGCATACTATCGTGCTCAGGACGACAAGAGGATCATTTTAGGACAAAACCCAACCTTGACATCCTACCGACGAGCCGCCATCGCCTACTGGTGCCTAAAGAAATTTTTCAACGATCAGAAAACTCCAAACCGCCAGCCAATAATCATACCAACAGATCAAGGACAATAAGGGGAGTAACTTTATACCTTTTTTAAAAGATCAATTCAGCCGTTAAAGCCCTCGAACGAACGATTTCCTCTTTTGAAAAACCTAGAGAGTTTTTGGTTTGGATTCGTCAATTTCTACTTGAAATTGGGTCGGGTCTTTGAGGGAAATTACAGAGGTGAGATAGGAGAGTGTTTTGGAAGTCAATTGGTGGTGGGTGGTGGCTGGACTTGGCTAGAAAAGCCGTCGATGGCCACTGTTTTGAAACAGCTCGATTTAGGCTTGAGTTTGGCTCGAATTTTGGGTTTAATTATCTTGGATTTGGGGATGGAAATTGTATAGATGTGTATAGGAGAGAGAGAAGAAGAGAATGGGACTAGTTTTGTGGCCGAAGGCTGTCAGAAGTGGTTGGAATCGTTGCGGAAACCACTGAAGTCGCAGGTGCTTGAAGAGAGAGGTTTCGCATGAGAGGGAGGGAGGGAGAGAGAGAGAGAGAGAGAGAGAGAGAGAGAGAGTTCAAATTTTTAAAAACCCTTTTTGAAGTAATTATGGTTTTGTCACTGGGCTTCCTTAGATCAAAACTTCTTTGTTATAACTCTGATTTGAGCCCACTACATGTCTACAGACTCATCTCGACGTGCTCTATGCAACGGTACTATTAAAATCCTCAAATTCTTTCCCCAAATCTTTTAACCCATCGAAATATTCCTGGGGTAAAATTGTCCCCAAGTGGCCTCATCCACTACGTGACTCCTCCACAGTACTTTCACAAGTGAGATTTCTCTAGAACGTAATAGTTGTATCTTCCAGTCCAAAATCTAAACGGGTTGGTCCACATAAGTTAAATCCTCTTTCAATTCTATTGGTTGCGACTCCAGAACATGAGAAAGATCTAGAATATACTTCCGGAGCATGGAGACATGGAATACGTCATGTAACCGATAAAGTTCTTAAGGCAAAGCAAGTCTATAGGCCACTGGGCCCACACACTCCAAAATCTCATATGACCCAATGTTACGAAGGCTTAACTTCCCTCGCTTTCCAAATCTCACCACGCATTTCCAAGGCAACAGCTTTAAAAACACCCAGTCACCCATTTCAAACTGAAAATCCTTCCTCCTGTTGTCTACTGATAGGATTTTTAATACCGATGAAAATAGGGTTAAAATAACTTAAAATACTTGCAAGAATACAAGGCTATTGTAGTATTGATGCTCATGCAAGGTCGTTCTCCTCAAGGACTATTTAGCAAAAACAAATACCTAAAAACAATTTCCAATTAACTACCTAAAATTAAAAGTTGAGAAAGATGTTTATGAGATTGGTTGATACTAAAAACAAATTTTAAACAAAAACAAATACGATTAAAGGAAAGAGTTTTAAAATATCAATTTATAAAAGCACTAGGGTTTCACCATCACCTAGCAATCCTATGAATTTTTACTAATTACTTATGACTTGCACATGCCACTTTGAAGGTTAGGTTTTCCTAATTTATATTAGCTTATTTACTGTAGCGCCCCCTGAAATTTTGGTCAAATCTCACTTTGCCCCTCGAAAGTTAAAATGGCCCACTTAGCCCTCTTGACCATGGTTTTGTGTTCCACTTTGCCCCCTGCTGTTCATAACTCCGTCAATTTTGGTGATGTGGTAGGGCTATTTTCGTATTTTTACCACAAATGATGATGTGTCATGTACATGTCCCACTTTTTTTTTGTTTTTTTTTTCTGAAGTGAAATAACATATTAATAAAAATAAAAATAATATAATTAAATAATGTATTTGCTATTTAATTAAAAAAATCTCTTGTTCTTTATCTCTCTCTCGACCTCTCGACCTCTCGACCTCTCCCCTTCTTCCTCTAACTTCACCATCATACCACAACCACCACCCAACACAAAGCTATCCTCACCACCACCACCACAACCCCACCGGAAAATCACCCACCTGCACCACAGTATAGTGCACCCATCTTCAACCTCGCAAAGATACATAATTGAAAATCACCAATAGAAAAACCCTTTGAGTAATGCTTCTGGGATTTCGACCTAGAGAATTTATCAATCGTCCATGTGAATGTCACAGACACAAGCTCCCCAACTTGCTCAGCCTCCATTTTTGGTCTAACAACCTCAAAACAGTAAATAAAAGAAAAATCACCATATTATAAGAAGACGCAGAGAGAATGAGAGAGATGAAGAAGACGATATTTTTTTAAAATTAAATTTTCCATTAATTTTTTTTAAATTAAACAGTAATTACATTATTTTTATTTTTATTAATGTGCTATTTCACTTCAGCAAAAAAAGTGGGCCATGTACATGACACATCATCATTTGTGGTAAAAATACGAAAATAGCCCTGCCACGTCATCAAAATTGACGGAATTATGAATGGAGATAATAGAAGGGGGCAAAGTGGAACACAAAACCATGGTCAAGGGGGCTAAGTGAGCCATTTTAACTTTTGGGGGGCAAAGTGAGATTTGACTAAAGTTTCAGGGGGAGCTACATTAAATAAGCCATTTATATTCTGCTTGGAACCTCCAACATAGAACGTATATCCAACATGCAACCCGTCCGGACGTTCGGATCAAATCTAAACTATGAAAGACTCATTAAGTTCTATGAAAACCCTTTGAAAAACCATGCAACCCTTAAGACGTGGTGTTCATCTTAAGTGAAATTACAATTATTAATCACAAGAAGCCATCGTCAATTTCAAGGAACCTTCCGACCAAAATTGCATCCAATTACTTTTCTAAAGATCCTAATGGTGATCAGGCATTAAGACAATTAGATAGTTTAAAATAGTGATTAACAATTCAAAGTATGCATGCACTCAATCATAAGCAATTAAATAAAAATCACATATTCATGCTAAGGTTCAAGGCTTCACCCTAGCAAAAGAGAATTAGTTACGCATATTCATAATTGAAATCCAAGAAAATATCATTAAGAAGGAAAAGAATGAAAACACCTTAACGTTGTGAAAACTCAAAATCCTAGCAATTGCTCTCCACAATGTCACGTTCAAAAGTGAAAAAGAAGTATCCCTCAAAATTGCTGTGAGAAAGAGCTTAAATACCCCTTAAAACCTAGCTGCCAATGTACAGCTTTTCTATCTCAACAAGGAAACTAATTAAAATAAAATAATACTAGGAAATAAAATCCAAATTGAATTAGGAGAATCTGCCCAAAATCTGCCCAGCCACGTTTTGGCCTCAAATCTCCTCCGAATCTGGCCCAAGATAGCTTGTTTTTAAGATAAAAATATTCTGAACACTTCTCTAGAAGGCCATAAACCCATCCGAGGTCATCTTAGGCTCCAAAACCGCAATACAAGCCCAAAACGTCACTATTTCAACACCGCGCACTGCTCCTTTATTTTATTGCCAGAAAATAACTGCTTGGTAGAAAAATCTGAAATTTTGATACGATCAAGCTAACTGACTCACGTATGTCCTTCAGCTGGAATTACTCCAAAATTTTTCCATGTGATTATGTTTTGCACCAGAGAGGTTCGAAAGTCCTATATTGGAAATATAATTCAAAGTATCAAAATTCTTCCAAAATATTAACGAAAATATACTATGAATGGGGTTAAATATATAATATAAAATATACCCATCATCTACATAGCTCTTTTGTCGATCTTGGGCTGCCTTAAGTCTTTCTCTGATCAGTTTAACTTTCTCCTTTGTTGCTTCAACGTCTTCAGATACTTTCAATCTCTTCTCACCTACTTCATCCCAATAAATTGGATTTCTACACTGCCTTCCATACAAGGCGTCATAGGGCGACATCCCGATGCTTGAGTTATAACTATTATTATGTACAAACTCCTTGAGAGGCAATTTATCATCCCAACCTCCTCGAAACTGTAGTGCACAAGCTCTTAACATATCTTCCATGGTCTGAATCGTTCTTTTATTGTCCACCAGTCTACAGATGAAATGTAATACTGAACCACAGTTGGGTTCCAACACCTTCATGTAACTTTGTCCAAAAATGGGATGTAAAACGAGGATCTCTATCTGACACAATAGATACTGGTATCCCATGCAATCTTACAATGTCAGCAATGAAAATTTTGGCTAGTTTATTCAGAGTATAAGTAGCTTTCACCAGCAGAAAATGAGCGGGCTTGGTGGGTCCATCTACTATTGCCCACACTTCATCATGATTGTTCCATGTCCGAGGAAGCTTGAACACAAAGTCCATAGTAATGTGCACCCACTTCCACTCAGGAATCGGAAGTGGTTCTGACAACGGATGGTTCTCGTTTTGCCTTGACTTGCTGACAAATCAAACACTTACTGACATATTCTGCTATTTCCTTCTTCATGAAAGGCCACCAATAATGCTCTTTTAGGTACGGTACATATTTGTGCTGCTAGGATGCATGGCGAAGGCCGAACAATGGGCCTCCTCAAAAAATTTCCCTCGTTAGTGCTTCATCCCCAGTACATACAATCTTGTTCCTACCGTCAAGGCTCCATCATTCCTCACTGAATAATATGTTCTTATACCATTCTCCACCTCTAACCTTAACGTGCAGACTAACGGATCATGCATTTGGGCTTCGATAATTCATTCAACCAACTCTGGTCTTACATAGAGAGTAGCAAGAAAAGCTCCCTGATCATTTAAACTTAACCCAACTCCCGACTTCCTCAACTCAACCAACAATGGAAGTACTTCCCTTGGAAATGAGCCAAGGATCTAGACGACTTCCTGCTAAGAGCATCAGCCACAACATTAGCGCTCTTAAGATGATGTTCAATGGTGCAATCATAGTCCTTTATCAATTCTAACCATCTCCTCTGTCTCAAATTCAATTCCTTTTGGGTGAACAAATACTTTAAACTTTTATGATTTGTAAAAATTTGACACGTTTCCCTGTAAAGATAATGCTGCCAAATCTTTAGGGCGAACACCACTGCCACAAGCTCCAAATCATGCGTAGGATAATTCAATTCATGCTTCTTAAGTTGCCTACAAGCATAGGCGATCAGCTATGTTGCATCAACACACAACCCAAATCCTGTCGTGATGCATCACTGTAGATAACAAAGTTTCCACTATCATCCGGAAGTGCCAATACTGGAGCAGTTATCAGTCTGGTTTTGAGTTCATTGAAGCTTTCTTCACACCCATCCGTCCATTCAAACTTAACTCATTTCCTTCTCAAACGAGTGAGAGGTGTCTCTATGTAGAGAAATCCTTCACAAAGCGACAATAGTACCAGGCCAACCCAAGAAAACTTCGTACCTTAGTGACGTTGGTTGTTCGCAACCAGTTTATCACTGCTTCCACTTTTTAGGGATCCACATAGATACCTTCAGCAAAAATCACGTGCCCCAAGAAACTCACTTTATCCAACCAGAACATACACTTGCTGAACTTTGCATACAATTGTCTTCTCCTTAAAGTTCTCAGCACAATTTACAAGTGCTTCATGTGCGTCCTTTCACTTTTAGAGTGCACAAGGATATCGTCTATGAACACAATCACAAAGTGGTCCAGGTAACGTACGCGTTAAAATGGTAACTTACAAAATGAACGCACCATTCACCAGGTAAACGACACTCCTTCATTCAGGTAGTAAACACCCTTGTTTATGAGTAAAGGCGGCTAGAAATATGCTTTTACAATTTAAATGTACATTTTACTCCAGGAAAGCAAATGTTGCATTTGGGAGGTAAAATATGCGTTATAATGTTAAATTACAACTTGAACACTAAATTTACCATCTAAACGAGACCCCTGCGTTTAGGGAGTAAACACCCTTGTTTATGTGTAAAGGCGGCCATAAATGCGCTTTTACAATTTAAATGTACATTTTACTATGCGAACACAAATGTTGCGTTTGGAAGGTAAAATATGCATTAAAATGGTAAATTGCAACATGAACGCAGAATTTACCATGTAAACAACACTCATGCGCTTAGGGAGTAAACACCCTCGTTTATGAGTAAAGGCGGCCATAAATACGCTTTTACAATTTAAACGAATATTTTACTCCGCATTTGGGAGGTAAAATATGCATTTAAATGGTAAATTACAACGTGACCGCAAAATTTACCATTTAAACGAGACTCCTGCGTTTGGGGAGTAAACACCCTCGTTTAAGAGTAAAGGCGGCCAGATATGTACTTTTACAATTTAAACGTACATTTTACTTTGTCCAAGCACTCAAAGACAAGAATTTTTGAGGCCCTAGAACCTTCTCGCAGCTGTTCTAGTGGCAATCTCCTATCTTTGGTTACTATCTCTCTTTCTTTCCTCCCTTATTCAAGGCAAGAGTTGGTAGGTGTTTGTGCCTAATAAATCACGGTCATAAAACTGACCAAAGGGACCTCATCTCGGGCCTAGCACCTACTCATGAACTGAAATGGCCATGTTTCGTTAGGCATTTTGCTTTCCTGAAAACAAAAGAAAAGTTGCGAAGCGAATCCTTTCGGCCTGCGCAAGCGGATTATAGGCGAAGCGAAGGCCGTAAGAACACGGCCGAAGATACTGTGGTTAAATCGCCATGTGGCCTCAGGGTCTCACGCCCCATTTAATGAAGTAATGCCTCTAACTATCACAGCAAACCCACTAGTCGCAAGAAGCATTTAATGCACGAGGAAGAAGGAAAGTAGTGAAGTCGAGGATTTGGTGATGGAAATCAGAGTGGTTAGGCGCAAACATTCTCGCAAGTATTCTTACAACTTAAGGTCAGATCACCAACCATCAGACCAGGGCATTAAATGCGTTCCCACGGCTAAGGGGCGAACCCACGATCGGCGGTGGCGAGATTTACGGGATTTATGGGGTCACACCACCATTCATCAATATATCATACGACCCTTGATTTTCAAGGCGCCGGAGCACCATCTTTGTTATCATCTCATTCACCCCATATATCATACGACCGTCGCTCTCTGAGCAACGCGCCGGAGCACCGCCTAAAACCCGCCACCAACACCACCACTAAACGGCCTTGTAGCTCGGGCCGTGAACTCGACGATCGGTTCCTCTCTCGGTCTGTCGTTTGCTTAGAGTCGAACTTAAGCAGGCACATCATTTAACCATCTTCTACCCAAACCTCATCATCGTCTCGGCCGACGGTGAGCCGTCTTGTACGCCGCGCACAACCGCACCGCATCCAAAGAAGGGCGTCACGTGTTAACGCCACATCCCCTCGGCCCAAAGCACCAGGCCGTGAGATTTGCGCAGCCAACACTTTTGGCACACCCGGTGGGATTCTTGTCAAAAACTCATGGTGAAAACTAGGGCACAGGCAAAGCTCAAAAACAAAACAATCGAAATGACTTCCGAGGCTCCTGAGTCCACCTCACCAATCACTATCACCGAGACGAACACGAGGTCGAATCTCACCAGCGTTCCAATAACGATCGATCGTCTTTGTCGAGTCCATGAAAGAGCAAGCAGGTAGTGGAGGGTCTAATGGCTAAACAGGCCTACAGGATAGAGACATCCTTTATGGCCGCAATGGACAGATTCTCCTCAGAGCTACGGACGCTCTTTCAAGAGAGGATGCGTGCGTCGTCGCGATGCCTCCCAGAGCCGGCGAGAGAAGCCAAGAGCGCGAGAGGTTTGAGCCCTACAGCCAAAGCGGCAACCTCGGCGCCTTTGGCGCAGCCAGCGTCGGGCTCACGGCGATTCTTAGCGGCCGACAAATAGTTGGGGCAATCCCAGCCAACATGGGTAAATCCGGACCGACTGCCCGGTGAAGCAGGCTGACCCACTCCATTCTTTGGCGTATCACTGGGGCAAAGCAGCCCCACGCATTTTGCGGTCTAGCAACTCGGCCCGATTCACCGTGGCTGTCGAGACCCATCTGGCCCAAGCAGCGCGACCCACGCCTAAATCACCCGATGCGGTGAGAGCAATCCATCGCTTTTCACCGTTACAAGCGTCGTTATTTCCGCTAGACTCTCACCTTCATTACGGTTCGCCATCCCAGGGCAGCACACGGGCACCTTGGTCAAACCCATGGCGCTTATCTAGTGCCGCCCGGCTCGGTCGCAACGGCCAACCCCCTTTCAAGTGGCCCAGCAGATAAGGCCGCAGAGCGAGGGCAACAAGTTACGTGGCGGTTGCGGCCCAAGAAGCGCCCCCTCAAGGGCTCGATTCGAAGGCGTCGGTGAATGATCGAGGACGGCCTGGCTCATAGGCGCCAAAACGCCAATGTATACCAAACCATACCGTCGAAATGGCCGAACCCCTCTTCCGGTTCCACGAGCATTTCTATCGGACCAGCGAAAAATAGCGGCCGCCGGTGGCAAGGATGAGCTAGGCGTCGACGAATCACCTCGCGACTACTGCAGCGGTTCAAAATGTCCAGAGCTAGTGCCGCACGAATCTAGGAGAGGGAATTTGTCAAGATGGCGAAGAAGGATTGAAATTCGAATCTGGGAAGAAATTCCAGGGGTGAATTTGGGACATGCGACTTGATCAACAAGGTGGACCGTCGCATCCTTGTTGAAAGAAGAGTGCGAGAAGAGGACGGCTTCAAAGGGACTTACTATCGGAATCCGTTGTCGGCTATGCGAACGAGCGGCCCCACGAGTGAGGCGGCGAAGTTGAGATGAGCTCGGCCGAAGTCGGCATAGACAAACCATTCGTCGCAAAGGACTTGTCAAGGCCGACAATAATCGCACAAAGATTCCCGACACCAAGTTCGCGACTCGAGAAATGAAGGCCTACACTATTGATTTGACCAGGGGCGAAGCTATCTTTGACCTATGTTGACCGAGAAAAAGGTCAAATTGTCCTTGACCATAAAATTTCGAAACCGAAGAGCACAAAGGAAAATGTTATGCAAATACCACAGTTCTTGGTCTCAAAACACCAACAACTGCGTTGTTCTACGAGACGTCATCCGAGTTGATAGACGAAAAGAAGCTCCAATTCGAAAAAGCGGCCATGCAGGTCGACTCCAAGCCATTCACTCCACTCATCAACATGGTCAGCGCCACTCGGCTCGAATATAGGAAGTTTGTCGGTAGGTAAAGGAAAGGAGCCGTTGGCGAACGAGCCGGTACCGTGCGGTCGGTGCAAGTATGAGATCGGTCGGCTTAGACCGCCAGAGAACAAAAGGAAGGCCGTCGAGCCATCTCAACCGACTATGAAGAAATTCGACGGCAATCGACCGCCGCCAAGAAGCCGACCGACTAGGGGCACAAAGCCCGATGCGCGGGCCATAAAGACGGCCGCTCCTAGGCGGTGAAGACTTTCAAACCACCCGATCGTCTGGGATGACCGTTGGTATCATGCGACACAGGGACGCCTTGAGTGGCGACAAAAACCTAGCCGAAAGATCAGAGACAAGTTCGTGAGCCGGATACGAGACGGCCTAGGTCAAGGATTAAAATGCTAAAAGAAGATGGCGACGCGAGCAGGCCACCATCCGTACCAATCGTTCCCCTTACGGCGAAGGCTGCAAGCATCAAGCCTCAGGGCCAGGCGCTCTAAGCGAGACGGTTATCCTCGTGGAATGGCGGCCGTTTCGATCGAGCCAAAGGCGCGACCTTGGAGAAGCAGGATGAGGTATCATCGATGTCTACCACGAAGGACCCCCTTTTCGCCAACGCGATTTGTCCTTTCTCGCAGAATTCCATAAGGACCACTCGGCCACCAACCTATACGGCATGACCCTTGAGAATCGTGAAATCGTGGAGTTGGCTCTCAAAAGCGCTAAAGCGGAGGGGCTCCTCATTACCAGCGGATCCGACTCGGCCATTAAGGCCGTATACCGAGCAAACCAAGAGGCGGGTAAGAGGGATGCCAGGTTACCGACCCGATCGAGAAGATTGGAGGATAAGGCCCTTTTAGCATGAGCGACTTAGAATACCTCCGCCAATATTTTACCGTGACTCCGGCCGAGAAAGGACCGGGTAAGCCGTGCGGGCGACTACTTAGCGGCCAAGGATGCGATAGCTAAGGCTAGACAAGCCCTCGAGAAGGAGGTCGAGGCCTCGGACCCCCTACGATCAAAGCGTCCACAGACGATACCCCTGGGACTGCAAGGCCTATGGTCGAGGGCCCCGGCGGCGGACACGAGGTCGAAGACGACCCCATGTTGGGAATCTCCGATGAGGAATACGAGGGGATCCTCGGGATGGTTAAGGAAAAACCCTGCCAGGCGGCCGTGAGGTCGAAGAGGAAGGGTGGGAAACCAAGAGGAGCCAAAGGAGGTCGGCATGAACATGGTCTTGGTGCTACCGTCCGGAGTTTTCAGCCCTAGGAGGCGAGACCAACGGCCTTGATAATGACGTGGTGAGGAGCGCTTGATCAAAGGCAAAAACAAAGGAAGAGTTGTTGGCCGTGGCTTTTAACGAGGTAATACCTAGAGACGAGACAAACAAATACCGACACCTTAAGCCGTTGTACATCTCGATTCATGTAGAGGGTGTGCCCGTGTCCAAGGTCTTCATTGACTGTGGGGCGACGGTCAACATCCTTCCCTATTCCCTGATGAAGAAGCTGGATAAGTCAAAAGAGGACCTCATCCCCAGCGACATGGTCATGAGCAGCTTTGTCGGCGATAAATCTAA
The DNA here is from genome assembly GCF_029339155.1 of Prunus mume. NCBI lineage: Eukaryota > Viridiplantae > Streptophyta > Magnoliopsida > Rosales > Rosaceae > Prunus > Prunus mume. The sequence continues at coordinate 189,993 of NC_142703.1, read as the reverse complement.
GACCATCGGGGTATTGCCGTTAAAAATCACCATGGCCGACCAAACAAGAGTCGCAGCCTTCTATGTAGTCGAATCCAGTGTGGACTACAATATATTGCTCGGTCGTGGTGGATCCATCAGTCGGATGCATCTGTCATCCCTCTTCCAATCGTTGTTCTTTTAGGACAGCGGAGGGTATCCATACACCCGACCAAGCGAAAAACCCTTCGAAACCAGCGTCGTGCAAGCGCGGATTTACAGCAGCGACGCGTTGGATGGGTTGTCTTCATTAGCCCACGATGCAAGCGGCCGACCAACCAACAACGGCCCGAACAACGAGATTGGCCGTGACCGAGCAAAGATGAGACAAAGCCACTAAAGAAGAGGCGGCGGCCGTGACCGACCTTTGGAAGGGCTGCTGGAACATTGGCGGAGGAATCCTTACTGACCAAACTTCGATCAACCTAATCGAATTCCTCCACGAATCGGATGAGGGGACACTTTAGCCTTTCACGACTTGGAAACGGCGCCCGACGAGATGGAGGATGACTACCTCGAGGTCGGGACCCGTTATTGGAAATAAATGTAGGGACCGAGCGAACCATAGCCTCTTTTTGTAAACGACTTTTGAACCACTGAATTAGCAGGTGAGATTATCGGCTGCTCCATGACTATAAGGATTGTTTTGCTTGGGATTATCATGAGATGCTGGATTGCCAAGAAGTTTGGTCGAGCACGAACTAAAGATTAAGGAGGTTTAGGCCTTTCCAGCGATCGAGGCAATTCTCGAAAGACTTAAGGTCAAGAGGAAATTGAGCGGCTCCTTAAAGTGGCTTCATCCGCACGGCTCGATGCGTTGAGTGGTTGGCTAACATCGTACAGTTTGAAAAAGAGGGCTTTAGGGTTTGCATCGACTACAATCTAAACCTTGCGACCCCCAGGGCCGAGTATCCCATGCCTATGTCCGAACTCACGGTGGGCGGAGCCGCGGCGAGCACCTCGTCTTTCATGGGCGACCCGCTGGTTACAACCAAATCTTCATAGCCGAGGAAGATGTCCACAAGACGGCGTTCAGATGTCGGCGCAATCGGGACTTATGAATGGGTGGTCATGCCATTCGCTGAAGAACGCCGTAGCGGCGTACCAACGAGCTATGAACCTTATTTTCCACGACCTAATTGGCTGAACCGTTGAAGTCTACATCGACGGCGTTGTTGTAAAATCCTCATCCAAAGCCGACCACGTGGGGCATCTCCGACAGGCTTTCAATCGAATGCGGGCACATAGACTAAAGATGAACCCTAAGAAATGTGCTTTTGGCATCACATGGGAACTTTCTCGGTTTCTTGGTTTCACCAACGTGAGGATCGAGGTAGATAAAAATAAAGCCACGGCCATTATGGCAGCACCTCCGCCAAGGACCAAGAAGGAACTCCAGTCCTTCCTCGGTAAGGTCAACTTTTTAAGACGGTTCATATCCAATTTGGCGGGAAAATCCGGCCGTGGACTCTCTGCTCAAGTGAAAGACAGGAGCGGTTTGTGTGAGGGGCAGAACATCAAGTGGCCCTCGACGACATCAAGAAATATTTATCTCAACCACCGGTCCTTATGTCGCCGAAAAGGAAACCCTTGAGGCTTTACATTTTGGCTTCAGAGGGCTCTATCGGTTGTCTGCGGCTCGAACAACGAGTGCGAGCGAGAACAAGCGATGCACTATCGAGCGCACCCTTAACATGGCTGAGCTAAACTATTCACCGATCGAGAAATTATGCTTGGCACTTTATTTCTCTGCTACCAAGTTGCGCCATTATATGCTTCCTTCGGTCATTCAAATCATCTCCAAGATCGACCTTATCAAATACATGCTCACTCGGCTGATCATACGCGGCCGAATCGGGAAGTGGACGATGGCATTATCTGAATTCACCTTCCAATATGTGGCTCGAAGTCGGTCAAAGGTCGAGGCATTGGCCGATTTCTTGGCCCACCACCGGCTCAGGGAAGAAGAGAGTTGGAGGTCGAGATCGGCATGGCTGCATGGAGAAGAACTCTGGACCATGTACTTGATGGCTCCAGATCACGAGACCAGATATGGGGCCGAGGTCGTGATCGAGTCCTCCCAAGGACAAAGGTGGCAATTTGCGTTCTAACTTGATTTCAAATGCACCAATAATCAGGCCGAATATGAAGCGCTCATCGCGGTCTTGAAATTCTAAAAGAAATGAAGACAACCCATGTCTGGTCTCACGGTGATTCTCGGTGGTAATTAACCAGCGGCGGGAATACCGGTGCAGGCGAGAATTTAACCGTGTATTATGTAATGGCCTCGATCGGCCAGCGAGTTTTCTAGGTTCTCCTTCGTTCCACGTCTTTGCGGGCTTGAAAACCATGAGGCCAATGAGATGGCCCGGTAGCGTCGGTGTGAACATTCGGATAGCGACCATGACCGCGTGATAAGAATCGAGCGTACCCTACGGCTTTAGCCGGCGAGAATGGCGGCGCAAGTATCATCGGCGAAATTACCGGCGAGGTCGAAGCGGCCCGAAGCCGTGGCGCTACCCATAGTAAAGTATCTGCGCGATCCCTTCGGCAACCATCAAAGACTACTCGTTTCCGAGCTCGGTGTTATTTGATTTATCAAAACGAGCTGTATCGAAAAGGATCGACGGCTTATTGCTCCTATGCCCCAGCACCAAAGATATTAAGGTTGTCATGACAATCCACAAAGGATTTGCGGCGCTCACCGATCGGCATCAAGATGAGATGGTTGGTCGGAGGCACGGCTATTATTGGCCGACCATTTTAAAGAACTACATAAAATATGAAAAATGGTGTATCAAGTGTCAAATCTACGGCCCCATACAAAGGGTACCATGAAGCCCTCCACCCGATTACTAAACCATGGCGTTGGAGGATGGGCGTGGATATTATCGGCAAAATCTACCGGCCGCATCCAACGCATGCGAATTTTGGTGGCAACTAACTATTTCACTAAATGGGTCGAGCGGAGTCCTATCGGTCCATTTCTAGCACCACAATGGTGATTCTTCAAAAATTACATCGTCCTGAGATTGGTATACCGAAACCATTCACGGCGAATAAGGCCAGTTTCGCATCGGCCGAGACTCGAATACACGAAAGGATAGGGATCAAATTGGTCCACTCGACACCCTACTACCCACAGTCTAATGGGCAGGCCGGGCGAGCAACAAGGTAATTAAGGGCATCCTCGAGAAAATGATTGAGGAAAAACCTAGGGCGTGGCACGACCTCCACGAAGCCCTTTGGGCTTACAGTCTCAAAGCGATGGGCTCTTGGCACATCCCTTATGCCTTAACCTCACGGCCATGCGCCATCGTTGATGGAGTTAAAGGTTTGGTGTCTCAGTGTGACCGAGCGACACAGGCGGGAAGAGAAGGACTATCAAGCCATGGCTTAGGAGTTAGAAGATTTGGAGCAATCCAGACTCGATGCTTATAACCTAATGCAGGTACAAAAGCAGATCGCGGTGAGGGCCTACAATAAGAAGGTGAAGCAAAGACTTTCGCCGAAAGCGACTTGTATGGCGTGCCGTGCTTCCTATCGGGACTAAGGATCCTCGGCTCGGAAAATTCTCACCCAATTGGGAAGGGCCGTTTATTATCGAACGAATTCTTGGCTTAGGTGCATTTCAGTTGAGAGATAGGGATGGAGAATGGCATAACTTGCCAATAAACGGCCAGTATTTGAAGAAATATACCTGTCATTATGGGAGACGGCCAAGAATGGGTTATGAGGTTTACAATCGACAAAAAAAATTGGAGTAAACAACACGACAAAGATGAAAGAAAAACACACATTCGGTCAGAAGAAAAAAAGGGGTTATACTTCATTTAGATTAAAAGAAAGGGTATGATTACAAAAGAGGCCATCATGGCGAATGAAACATATAAACACACATGTGCGAAAAATAAAGTACATTCTAAATCTATGAGCACGGCGGCTTCTTGATCCCCTCGCTAGAGCAGGCGGATGATTTTTCCTAGGTGGTGCCTCCACGCCCACATCTTCATTGACGCGGCCATGGGCAAGGCCGTCACTCACAACATGGCGAGGCCGTCACTCGACCATGGCGGGGCCGTCGTGCAGGCACAAATGTGGCTGGGTGAAGCCGGGGCCGTCACTCGGCCATGGGTGCAACTGCAGGTGCTAAGCCGAACGAACGTGGCCAAGTTGGAATCATAAGGAGAAAGGTCATCCTCCCCTAGGGCCTCATAAGGAGGAAGGTCATCCTCCCCTAGGGCCGGGAAGGAATCTCGGCCACACCATGGCCTTGGCCCATGTCAACTTTCCAAGACGAAGGATAGTTGGTGGACAGCAAGAGAGGAAAAACCATCCGGATCAGCGGATATGTAAGCTCGACCCCGATTTTGGAGAAGCTACAAGGGGGCCATCATAGCGGTTAGAATGGAGGGGAAGTAAATAAAAATGAAGAAGGCAAGGCTTTTTATATTGGCGCTAGAATTCGAAACGAAAGGCGTAACGATCGCAGTGCTCAAAAGCGCGATGGCGTGTCGAAGCCCAAAGGCCGTCGCTTCATTTGGCGAGGCGAGCGGCGCCTCGCGCAAATGCAGGCAATAATGGCTGCACGGCGTGCTTGCGCATTTAATGCGCCGGCCGACCTCGCATTTAAAGCGCCAATTGTCAATCACTTTAGGAAGAATGCAAAGGTCTATCCCTTGGAATCCATTGACCTCTGCCGAGGCCGCAGAAGAATCTAGGGATGTGGGGCCAATGTTTGTGCCTAATAAATCACGGTCATAAAACTGACCAAAGGGACCTCCTCTTGGCCCTAGCACCTACTCATGAACTGAAACGGCCATGTTTCGTTAGGCATTTGCTTTCACGAAAACAAAAAAAAGCTGCAGCGAGAATCCTCTCGGCCTCTCGACCGCGATATTATAGGCGAAGCCGAAGGCGTAAGAACACGGTCGAAGATACTGTGGTTAAATCACCACATGGCCTCAGGGTCCCACGCCCCATTTAATGAAGTAATGCATCTCACTATCACAGCAAGCCCACTAGTCGCAAGAAGCATTTAATGCACGAGGAAGAAGAAGTAGTGAAGTCAGGATTTGGTGATGGAAATCAGAGTGGTTAGGCGCAAACATTCTCGCAAGTATTCTTACAACGAGGTCGGATCACCAACCACGGACCAGGGGCATTAGATGCGTTCCCATGGCCAATGGGGCAGAACCCACGATCGGGCGGTGGTCGAGATTTACCGGGATTTATGGGGTCACACCACCATACTTCCGATCCCAAATGCCGATTGACTACCCACTTGCCCCGATCAGGCTCCACCATAGATTTTTTCAGCCTCGATTGTCCCTCTAGGACTCCCCCTATAAATACTAAGCTTAAGACTACATTCAAAGGGTTCAAACACCAAACCAAAAGCCTCCTGAGCAAATTATATTTTCCTGTAATGCACTTTCAATACCTTTATTTGCTTTCCTAGGAGTAGTGGTAGATTGTAAGGAAAATCCATTCATCAATATATCATACGACCCTTGATTTTCAAGGCGCCGAGCACCATCTACTGTTATCATCTCATTCACCCCATATATCATCGACCATCGTTCTACGAGCAATGGCGGAGCACCGCCTAAAACCGCCACCAACACCACCACTAAATGGCCTTGTAGCTCGGGCCGTGAACTGGCAGCCAAGATCGGTTCCTCTCTCACCACAATCGTTTGATTAGAGTCGAACTCAAAACAGCGCATCATTTAACCATCTTCTACCCAAACCTCATCACCATCTAGGCGCTACGGTGAGCCGTGTTGCGCGCCGCTCATAACGCACGCATCAAAGAAGGGCGTCACGTGTTAGCGCACATCCCTCGGCGGGCATCAGTCGTGAGATTTGCGCAGCCAATAGTAGGAGAAAGAGATGGGTAACAACGTTGGTCTGAAGGGTGTTGTGCGTGCTAATATCCTTTGGTTCTTCGAGTGGTTTGCCTTGGGTTTGTTTCTTGGCCATGTGCTGGAGACTTCTAGCAGCCTGCATACATGAGTAACCCTTAGCTTTTGTCGTGGCCCTTGTTTCCAGCTAAGTGTTGAAGGTTGCAGATATTTTCCTTGGTTGCTTGGCCCTTTCTAAGGTGATGGGTTAACCCATTAAGGGAATGGGCTAATTTCCTAGAGTGTTGGGCTATTTTTCCTAAAGTATTGGGCTATTTTCTCTCTTTCATGCTTACCCACATATTTGGGCTCAAAAAATGGGCTTGAGTTTCGGGGCTCCCAAGCAGCCTAAAACTTCCATTTCTCGGCTCATCAATGGGCCTCATGAAAACTCGTAACCATCCATACCACAACCCGCTCAGCAAGCCCCAGGCATTCGCATGGGTTGGGCCCACTTAAACTTGTAGTGTGGCATGTTGCTTATTTGCTTGACGTGGCACGTGTGCAAGCGTATATGACGAACTCTTGTGTACCTAAGTTGGGTTTCTTCCCAAGTTGTGTGTCGTATTAGGCTAGAAATATATTTGGGCCCAACCTTGGATTTTTTGGGCCTCAACATTAGCCCCCTTGATTATTGGGGTCATGAATGTGTATTGAAGTGGTCCAAGTAATCAATTTCCAACCCAAAATAAATGGCAGTGGCATGACATGGGTTTAGAAACAACTCAAGGATGATTAGTTAAGTGTCTCTAAATTTATAGCCAGGTTTTTCCCAAGAAGGTTGGAGGGGTCGCGATGGTCGCTTAAAATCCAATCCTTCTTAAACACCGAGGGTGTTGCCTTGAAGAACTTTCCTAGACACTATAATTTCGGAGGTCACTCACTAGAATTGCCAAGAATTGACCTATTTTGTGGCATGACATAAAAGAAAATGCTTAGTGGATTAGCTCAAAATAACTTGGCTTGCATGATTTATTTGCTTGAGTGACTAGAGAGGCTTGATTTTGCATGATTGTGGTTTGCAAGAGTTGCATTGACTTGTGTGTCTAATATTAGTTTTGTATGCTTGATATTGGCTCGCACGCTCAGTTTTGACGTGTATATTTGGTATTGGCATGTATGCTTGATGTTGGCATGTATGCTTGGTATTTGGCTTGCGTGTTTGGATGCTTGGTATTGGCATGTATGCTTGATGTCGGCATGCATGCTTGGTATTTTGCATTGGCGTGTACGCTTGATTTTGGCTTGTATGCTAGGTATTGACTTGTATGCTTGGCTTGTATGCTTGGATGCTTGGTATTGGCATGTATGCTTGGCTTTGGCTCATATGCTTGGATGCTTGGTTTTGGCATGTACGCTTGGCTTCGGCTCGTATGCTTGGATGCTTGGTTTTGGCTAAGGTAGCATGGTTTAATATAGCTTTTGGGACATTTAGCATGGTGGATGTCATTTAACAGTAGCCATATGTGCTAGTGGATGGTGGGGATCCAATCTTGGAGTTGCGGATGCAATGAGCTTTGATTCACCATTGTGTTTGAGTTTACAACACCAGCCTCCGAACACTTTGAATTTAGAGGACAAAACCTCAGTGAAGATGATAACGTGCGACATGATGGCTGAATCTTTGGAAGAATGTTTGAAGCAGAGCGTATGATGGGAGGATGTTTGAAACAGAGTGTATGTTGGGAGGATGTTTGAAATAGGGCAAGTGCTGGAAGGATGTTTTGTTTGGCATGGAATAGGTGCTAGAAACACGTGACTTGGCTTGGCATGATTAGTTTGGACTTATTATGTGGATAATCTAATGGTTGAGTTGAATCAAGATATAGCTTGGCGTGATGAACTTGGGGCATCCCTTCGTTGCAATGGTGACAATTTGGCATGATATGGTGATAGCATGGCTTCTTCTCCGTGCTTCCAACAGCTAGAACTGCCAAGTTCTAACATTTTCATTTTTATGATGACTGTATTGCTTGAAAAGCTTGATAGTGTGATATCTGGTTTTGTTTGCTTGAAATGATTGCATCAAGTGAAATGCTTGAGTTGCATGGTTTTGTGGATTGATTCACAAATGCTTGTATTGATGCATGGTGGGTTGAAGAAGAGATACAGGCTTGAGAAAGCATAAGAGAGTTGGGCACGTCGTCTTCTTGACTAGCTTAGCCTTCAAGTGGGCAAAATTCTGTTGCCCATTCCTTTTGAATTTTTTTATTATTTGTAAGTGGCTGCTCTCTTTTCCTTTCATTTGGCATGGCATGCTTTATTTTTTGATTTTCTCTCATTCTCTTCTTTCCTCTTCTTCTTCTTCTCCAAGACCCAAACCTGTGGGGTATTGTGCATCAGTACATAAGTCATATTTTGGAAGCTCAGATCAGAAAACTTCCTTGATGAAAGTTGTTCATCTGCTCGAATACTATAGCTTGTAAAGTTTGTATGATTTTTTGAATTTTTTTGATGCCTCAAAGTTAGTCTGCAACTTCTGTATTCATCCATGGTTGGTGAGTTTCTGTAGATTCTGCTTCTGCATGTGTCTTTAACTTCTGATGCTTGGATGATTACGCTTGCTTCACAAAATTTGCTTGAAATTATGTTGTTTATAACATATCCAAAATTGAGGATCATCCACCCATTGTTGTGCTCTCTGCCTCCATTTTTCTGAAGCATGTTCATGAGTTGATGTTGATGCCTTTGTTCCCAACATTTGTGAACTATAAATAGAATTCTGAGGTTGAGCTTTTGACTTTAGGTTTATCTGGATGACAAACAAACCTCACACAAGCTTACTTAAGTAATGCACGTTAAGTGTTTGTGAAAATCACTCAAAGTAGCTTGTTGGCTGTTTTTTGAACTTTTGAAATGTATCTTTTCGAATCTGAGTTGGTGCTTTTGATACATGAAAATAGACTTCTCAATGGTTATGTTGGAATTGGTCTTGCGTCACTTGCAACAAAAATGAATTTTTAGTGGAATTTCAAAGTAAGGGTTAAGCTGCTGGAGCTATGTAGTTCCTGCAGCATGGCCTGTTTCGAGAATCTTTTTGACATGCTTCCCTAGCTCTAAATGCAACAGAAGTTTTAAAAAATGAAGCTTGATATGTCTAGTTCTAATCTAGAAAGTTTGGGATTTGTTGGTTGTAAGCTAAATTTCTAGTGATTTTTTCAAAGGTGAGATGTTCCAGCTAGAATGGTTGGAAAGCTTGTGTATAAGTTTTGCTTGGCATGTTACTTTTGTTTAAGAATTTAGCATGTCCTTTCTCTTGGCATTGAGTACTGATCTGAGCATTGCTGGAGGAAGATCTTGAGCAATATTTTCGTGAGGACGTGATGTTGTATGGTATTGTCGAAAGAGCACGAGTTCTTCAATTTGCTTGAAATGCCTGAATTGCTTGGAATGCTTGAATGAAATGAAATTTCTTGGCATGTGGATTGGTATTACACCCTGTGAATTTGTCAAATGCTTAATAGATGAGTTTGCTTGCACTCTGAGAAAATTATGCTTCCGGTGCCTCCCTTTGTGTATGAGTACCTTTTTGGCGCCTGATTTTGGCCAACATATTCTCTTGTTCAGAACCTCCAAAGCATGAGAAGTCTAATTTTCTAGGATTTTGATAGGATCAAAGTGAGTTTTGGTTGCTTGCAACTTGTCTTTGGAAAAAATTATGCTTCAATAGCGATTATGCTTCCAGCACCTCCTTTTTGTTTACGAGTTCCCTTCCGGCACATGATTTTGGCCAACGTACTCTCGTGTTTCTTTTTCAAGCTTGAGTTTTTCATCTTGACTTGCAATGTGAAGGCTTATGGATGATGTGAATTGCTTGACCAGAGAGACTTTGGGTGAGACAGAGAACAAGCTTTGAGTTTTTTTTTTCAGAGATGTAATGATTTTGTTGAATTGTTGCAAGGATAAATTGAGCTCTGAGGGTTAAGGAGCATATACACTGGCAGGATGTTTGAAATATGGCAGGCAGGGGCTGAGAAGGTTTGAAATAAGGGAAGTGCCTAGAGAATGTTTAAGATATTAGAAGTGATGGAAACAGTGATGAATGAATGTATATAGCTTGGACTTGGTTGAAGATGTGAATAATGTTGAATCACACAGCTCTTAGCATGAGAAACTTTGAAGTGCTTGTGCTTGACTTTTTTTTCAATTGGTAGGAAGCCCTCAAGTCATTTGGATTTTCATTTTGGCTCCTTATATATATATATATATATATATATTTGCTTGGCATGAAGCCCCCAAGTATTTTGGAGTTTGTATGTGTAGTTCACTCAATGGCATGAATGATGGATTTGCCTAAGCCCCCAGCCCTCGTACAAGATCTGGTTTTGCTTAAGAATAGAGATCTAGAAACAAGCAAAAGGCACATGTCAGTTACCCTTATTATGCTTGTTACTGCAAAGTAGATAGCTAACCAAAGGAAAAAAAGAAAGAGAATGTTCTTATCTCTTTATTTTCTACGGTTTATTGCTACAGTCTTCTTTTTGAGGCATTGGTGAAGATATTGCTGATCCCGACATAGTCGCCAATTTATTTAGGGGCTTTTCATTCAGTAGCTATTGATGGGCACAGGCTCTGTAAAGAGCCAAATGTATGAAATTGCCCTTAGTGCGAGTTCAAGGATCGGACCTCAAGTGTGTTTCGAAAGGGTAGTTGAACCTTAGGAAACACCTTGGTCTCCTTCACCAATGAAACCAACAATGCCTTACAGATAGATTCTTAGCTTGGCGTGATAAGCTTTTGGCATGGAAGCAAAGCAGTCATGAGTTTAGCATTAAAAAGAGAGAGTGTTGTGAGTTCCTATGAGAAATAGGGGTTTCAAAGTAGAGGAGAAGGAATTCTAAGAGGGTTCGTTGAAGATAGAGATGTTAGGGACTAACAATGGGTGCGTTGAATAGTTTCCGGCAGCTTGACGAAAGCTTTGTCAAGCTCTAGAATGATTCACCAGAAGAGAAAATGGGAGGAGATGGAGGAATGGGGCTCAAAATTGAAGAGGTTTCAGGGATGAGAGATGAAGCTTGTCTCTTGATATGTGTTTTTTTTTAATGGATAGGAAATGCCTCTTTTTATAGGCGCTGGAAGCTCCTTCTTCCCAAGAAACCCTAGATGGTTCCTCCCCAATCTACCAAGTCTCTCCCTCCCTTTCTCTTCTCTTCCTTTGATTCATCCCTATTTTGTGAAATATTCCTTACTCCAAGCACTCAAAGACAAGATTTTTGGAGGCTCTAGAGCCTTCCTGTAGCTGTTCCAGTGGCAATCTCCTATCTTTGGTTACTATCTCTCTTTCTTTCCTCCCCTATTCATGGCAAGAGCTAGTAGGAGAAGGAGATGGGTAACAGCGCTGGTCTGAAGGGTGTTGCGCTCGTTAATATCCTTTGGTTCTTCGAGTGGTTTGCCTTGGGTTTGTTTCTTGGCCATCTGCTGGAGACTCTTAGCAGCCTGCATACATGAGTAACCCTTGGCTTTTGTCGTGGCCCTTGTTTCCAGCTAAGTGCTAGAGGCTGCAGATATTTTCCTTGGTTGCTTGGGCCTTTCTAATGGATGGGTTAACCCATTACGGGAATGGGCTAATTTCCTAAAGTATCGGGCTATTTTCTCTCCTTTATGCTTACCCACATATTTGGGCTCAAAAAATTGGCTTGAGTTTCGGGGCTCCCAAGCAGCCCAAAACTTCTATTTCTCGGCTCATCAATGAGTCTCATGAAAACTCGTAACCATCCATACCACGACTCGCTCAGGAAGTCCCAGACATTCGCATGGCTTGGGCCCACTTAAGCTTGTAGTATGGCGTGTTGCTTATTTGCTTGGCGTGGCACGTGTCCAAGCGTATATGACGAACTCTTGCGTACCCAAGTTGGGTTTCTTCCCAAATTAGGTGTTGTATTGGGCGAAAAATATATTTGGGCCCAGCCTTAGATTTTTTGGGCCTCAATACTTACCAATGAAGATGAAACTACCAGCCACCAAACTAAAAATTGGCCCATACTTGATTTTTCTCAAACTATGACAAATTACTACAACTCCTCTATCTTCATACCTCCATATAAATTACTATAATTGCTTCAAATATTAATAAAGCATTAAAACTTTACTTTTAAAAAAACTGAAATTGATTAATAACTCCAATTTAAAAAATATATATATTAAAAGAAAAATTAACCTTCCAAACACCGTCCTTGCGTTCGCGGAATAAAACAAACATTTAAATGGTAATATGGCCTTTCGCACTACCTTTTCCTACAAACGTGTCTCTTTACTAACTGATTGCGCATGTGGGGTTTATATTGTAATCGAGGCGTTCATTTGGTAATTTACCATTTACATGTGGATTTTACCTTCCAAACACCATCCTTGCATTGTATCAAAAGAGAAATATGAGTTTTTTAACTGAGAAACTCAGTGTTTGCATTGCTATGTATAACCAATATCGTGGAATTGCTATTTGCACACAGTCACTCAGTGTTTGCATTTCAAACATGCAATTGCATAACCATGATGCAATTCTAGAGTGCCTGTGCGCAATTAGAACCAACATTAACACACAAATAAAATGGTTTTTATTTTATTTTTAAGAACATTCCAAAAAAAAAAAAAACATGTTACATTTTATTTCACACACTTTAAAAGTGCAAATATAACATTAAAAGTAAAAATGAGGAAGCCATAGTTTCGTAATGGATAGAGTGAGTAAACAAAGCTTCATTAATCATTACCCATAACAGAGGTATATTATATGCTTGGGGATAGTGGCTTTCCTAAACAAAGCATTATCATTCAGTTCCCAGTCCATAGATGAACACAAAATAGCAGGGGTTTTACAAATAAGCTAGTTTCAGGTGCAGTGACATGTTAGGAACTCTTATCAGCTTCTAAAGACAAAAGAAGAGACTTTCACATAAAAATCACTTCAAGTATTCATAACAAAAAACCCAAAAGAGGGCAAGTAGAAAATCAATACCTTTTGCTTAAAAGCACCTAATCGAGAATGGTTCAAGTGGCGATAGAGATGGAGAGCGATGTGCGTCGAGGAAGAGAAGAAATATGTTGCCTGTCGGGTAGGGGTTTTAAGAAGAGAAAGAGAGATGAGAAGAGAAGAGAGAGTGGCGGGAGTTAGGGTTATGCTATTAATCCTCCTATTTTATGTTTTATTAATTACAAGTTTGGAGATTTCTCTCCTGTTCTTCTCTGGGATGATCTAGGATAGAAAAAACCAAATGTAACACATCAGAACGATGAACAAACGAACTTTTCTTTTTCTTTTTCATTTCAGTTTCAGAGGAAACAAGCAGAGAATTGGATAGAAAATACCGTGGTTTTGAAGTTGGTGACGACTAAAGTAAGAGGCGGCAGCAAACGAAGAAGGTAGAGGTCTCTCTCGCACTCGTTATCGTCTCCCATGGTTGGAAATTCAGATATCACTGTATTGAGTCCGATTTGAGAGTTAGAGCTAGAAATATTGTACACGACCCGTTAACACGACACGAATTAGCATGAAAAATTCAGTATTCGGGTTTGAGTTATCGTGTCGGGTTGATATCGTGTTGACCTGTTAGCCACCCGTTAAGCTAACAAGTGTTTCGGTGCTCATTCGCGAATACATGAACCAACCCGTTAAGCGGGGGTAATTTTGTAATTTTTAAATCTAAAAAAAAACCCTCCTAACCCTGCATCTCTTCATTACGCATCGTCTGAGTCTGGGAGTCTCCTCTTCTCTACAACTCTCTCTCTCTCTCTCTCTCTCTCTCTCTCTCTCTATCTATCTCTCTCTCTCTCTTTCTCTCTCTCTCTCTCTCAAGTCCTCATCTTCTTTTTCTTCTTCTTGCAATCTCTCCTCTCCCTATCTTTCAAGATCTTCCCCTGCCAAATCATCTCTCAAGGTACTAATGTTTTTCAAGATCTGTCCTTCTTGCAACCCAAAACTTTGTTCTTTGTTCATTTGAAGAAGAACCCACCTTCATATTGCAAAGACAAAATTTATATATAAAAAGTTGAAGTTTGAGGACACAGAGATAAGAACAATACTATAGTCAGGTCCACCAAACACAGAATTCGTTTGGAATTATATTGATTTTTTCGTCATGTATTATTTGGGAATGATATTTATTTGGAATGTTTATTTTCTTAACGGATGGAACGGGTCGTATCGTGCGATTCGCGAATTGTAGAGGGTCGTGTTAGTGTTTGATATTTTCCACCTGTTTTCTTATCGTGTCGTGTCGTGTCAACCCGTTAAGAAAAGCGGGTTGACATGAACACGACACGAACACTACAAATTCGACATGAATGCCAAGTCTATTGAGAGCTCGAAGAGAGAGAAGGCTTGGTTGTCGGTGAAGATGGGGTTGTCGTCGGTTAGGTGGGTGGGTGGGTACCTAAGGAAGAGAAGCCATGGTTTTTGGTGTGGGTTTCTGGGATCGAGCTTGCAATATCCCACATTCATCTTTTCCTAGCTCTGTAAGGGCTTGTTTGGGAGTGATTTTGGAGCAGTGAAAAACGCTTCTTGGCAAAAATTGCAAAAGCGCTTTGGGTGAGATCCAAAACCACTTGCACTTGAGAGGTGCTTTTTTTAAAAGCGCTATAGGACAAAACACACGGGATGTAATAACCCAAACCTTAATTAATATTGAACTATTAAATTATTAGGAGGAAAGGACAAGTTTGCCCTTGGACTAAATTACTTAAAAAAGTTGACTTTTTGACCAGAGAAGAATATGGAAATTTCGCATGTACTGTTGCGTAGATCGCGACAAAAGCGAGTCCATAGACACGCAATGGGCTCGAATTGGAGTTTTAACGAAGAAAATACGGTCAAAATACGTTAGAAGGGCAAAATGGTAATTTTCAAAGTCAAAATTTTAAAACCCCAATTATCTCTCTTCTTCCTCAGTCTCTTTCTCTCTCCCAACAACCCTTCCCATCGTCCTCCCCAAAACCTCCATCACCTTGCCATGCCACCAACCTACAACCCAACCCACGAATCGTTCCGCCATTACTGGCACCCTTCACTGAGCAAGCTCCAACGCCAACAGTGGCGAAACCTTCGGAAAACTTGAAGGAAAGTCACGGTTTTGACAGAAACTTCCAAGCTTTCGATCTCCGTCATCGACCACCAAATTGGACGAGTGAGGTATGGATTTCTAAGTTTGGTGGGTTGATTTTCAAATTGGAATTCAGATCGGTTTTAAGAATGCGATTCTAGCCATACAGCCACCTTTCGGGGTAAGTCCAGAACAAAAGTAGTTCCAAATAGGGTGTTACACCTAGGATACGCCGCAGCGTTGCCAGCGCGTGTGGTGGCGAGTGGGCAGCGCGTGTGGTGGGGCGTGGGCAGCCCAGTGGGAACCACATTCAGCCTTAAATGATCCTCGTGTCGTCACGAGCACATAGGAATTTGCGGATCTCAATTCAAACAACATTTGGACCCCGAACGAATCTTGCATCTTGTGCGATTTCCAGGTTCAATACAATTGAGCCGTTGGATCGTAATCATTTTCAGATATGTTAATCTAGACAATACTAGGATCGTCTAGGGTTCGAGGGATCGTGAATCGAAGTCTCGGAACTCCAAAATCGTGAACCCTAGGGTTAAGTTTTAAGAACTGTTTGATCGTGCGATCGTGACCAATCCAACTGCCTCGATCGAGACCGGACTCACGGGACATGTGTCCTAGGTATAAGGGGACGTTAATGTGGGCATATGAATAAGTTTAATTTGATGCACGCACTTCTAGGTGTCGGGGGTCAGGGTTTTTAATTTATTATTGTATTGAGTAAGTATATTAATATAATATTATTGTAATTGAATCAGAGCACCCGAGCACGATTGACGATAGGAGGACCTTCAAAAGGTCCAGTGAGCTCGGACCAACAGTGAGTGGACTCTTTGTTTTTATAAATGAATTTATGCAATTCAGTTACAATATTTGATCTTGAAATAAGTTTTATTCAAAGATTAGTGTTTTATAAGTTGATATGTGCTTTTAAACATTTTGATTTTCATGCTGCCGAGTGGGATATCCTTTATGGATATAGGAAAAGAAAATTTTAGCTAAATGTCAGACAAACGGCAACAGAGTTCTAGATTTAACATAAATTCAGTTATTCACCAGATCTTTCAAAAACTTTATATATTTTCTTAAGCCACCTTAGGTACCCAGATATGAATATGTTGCCTTCTGATAAATGGGTTGCCTTCGGTACATATGTTGCCTTTGGATTTATTTGGTTGCCTTCTATTTAGTCAGCATGCTTGACAGTTGCCCCGCGAGTTCTATGGTACTCGGACTCGTGCGGAGCGAGGAATGCGGATCAGGTTGCGGCTCGGGTTGATCTTGTGTCGGCATGCAGTGATTCTTGGCTCGGGTTGATCTTGTGTCACCGACTTGCGAGGCGTGTCACCAATGGTGAATCGAGGTGTGACATATCGAGGTGTGGAAATAAAGGGTACACCTAGGTGGTAGTTTTAAGTGATTTCAATGCTTTTAAGAGATTATTGTTGACCATGAGTATGTTTGGTAAGTATATATATAAATATATGGATGCATTGATTTCAGTACGAATATAATGAAGAGAATGATTTAGTTTTGTATAACTGTTTTTACAGTGGGATTAGTATGTTCTTATATATTTTTCTAAACTTTGTTTTTGGGTCCACTCACCTTTTTAATGTTTGCGCCCAGGCGATAGGCGTGCATCCGTGAGCCACCACAGGGTAGTTTCCGCTTCCTGCACTTCTTCAGTTGATGTAGGGTTCTTGGTTCCCCATTTGTTTCCTTTCTTATAAATTGATCTGTATAGATGCTCTGATATTGCCCTTGGACCCAAACTTTACTGTTGTTTGTAAATATTTGCATACTTGGCTGCTGGGTTGTTTGTTTATGCTTGTTTAACAGGTGGAAATTTTGGGGAATGAACAAATTATAGGGGAGACTTTGCCGAATTTTCGGTAGAAGTCGAACTTGTAATAAGTTTAAATTTCAACAAGAAGGGCAATTAGGTCAATTGTGCTCGGCACCCGCTAGGTGTTGATCACGCACAGGGTTCGGCTTAGATTCCAAAGTGAAATTTGGGTCAGGTCACTGTCACAGGAAGCACTTGGCTCCCTTTAATGAAACTTTTAAAATGCCGAAAATACCCATATTTAATTTTTTTTAATGCCAAAATACCCTTTCTTTCTTCTCTATTTCTCCTTTTTTTCTCTTAATAATGATGATAAAAGCAAAGTAATTTCCTTTCTTCCTATTATATTTCAATTAAATTTATTATTAATTTCTTGTGAATGGTCCTTGAACCACGACTGCTTTGGTTTTCATCTAATGTCCATGGTTGTCATTGTTGCTTTGTCATCAATGATTATGAGTATGATATGATTATTCTGTGAAGGATGTTTTAGCACTTATGGAACAGCAATTCGTGTTTTGTGTTTTTTTTTTGGTCTATTAATCTGTTCTGTGTTTCACTAATTTTAAAACTTCAAATCTCTGGGGCAAGACTGCTAGGACATAATTATGTTTGTATGTGAATGCTATTGGGGCATTTCATATGATTTCGGCTTTGTTTTCGAGTATGTTAGGTTGTTTGACTTGATATTCTCTCAATGAAGATGAAGATGAAGATCACCTCTTCTCGGTGATATATGTAGTATAAAAGTACTTTTAAATGTAACTTCCAAGCGACAAACTGTTTCTTTGTAGAAGCGCTTATGTCATAAGCGCTACTAGCATAAGTGCTTCGAGAAAAAGCATTCCCAAATGAGCTCTAAATTTGCCATCTCCAGGTTGAAATGCAAGCTTTCACGCGTGAGAGGCAAAGAAACCCACTATAGCAGGTAATCTAGTTTTGTGTGTGTAATTTTAGTGATTTTTCTTCACGAATTATTTCGAGCCATTAGATTAAAACTTTTAAATCCAACGGTTGAAAACTTTGATGTATTGATACACTAGAGCATACTAGAATTTGGGATATACCCATTCTTAGCACTAATAATATACCAATTATTAGAATTTTCGCACTGTGGATGTTCTAGAATTTTTTTAGGGGACATTTTGGAAAATGCCTAAGGAGAGAGAAATATTTTTAAAAGAAGACAAAATGGACAAAAATGCCCTTATTATTTTTGGATTTCCTAAGAAATTCTTTACATTTGCATGTAGGGGTGGGCATCAAAACCGGAATACCGAAACCATCCCGAAACCGTGCCAAACCGTGTCAATTTTGTGCCAAACCGTTTGGTGTGGGCGGGTAAGGGATGATACCGTGTCATCCTGTTACTGTTTGGCACGACATTGGTTCCAACTTTGTGATCCCGTTTGGTGTCATACCGTACCGAATAGTAAATGTAAATAATAACCCTAACTTAATTAATTCAGTTCCTCCTCTCTGTCCAAATTTCTTCTTCGACTCCTTTTTTAGTTCCTCCTCTATGTCCAGGTTTTTTCTTCTTCTTTCTAGCTGAATAGAAAGCATGTGCTTTGACCATAGTTTAATAATGGTTTGTTCTATCTCACTGCTGTAATTCCAATATAGTTATATAGTTTATAGTCTGTTTTGTTTTGTTTTAAATAGCATATAAAAGCTAAGTCTTGCTGCTGTAATTCATTATGTATATTTTGAGAATTAGAGATAGCATTCAATCTAGAGGTTTATAGTCTATTTAGTTTTCCATCAAACTGCTGGTTTTAGTTTTGTTTTTTCAAAATTGAGAAATTGTTCTGTTTTTGTATTTGCATGAATCTGAAATTCTGTTTGATGCAGCCTTGCAGGTATATTATTCTTGAATATGTAGCTCCAACCTATCCGAAGTCCCAATTGGGAAATTGCAGATTTTTATGGTATCAACATTGATCTTGAATCATACGATCGATTAGGTTTGGTATGGTTTGAGCGTGTTTTAAAAAACTCTCATCCCGTGTTATTCCATACCGATTCTCTTATTCGGGATTGATATCGGGATGACCTCTGTTGGGCCAAAAAATTGACACACCCAGTGAAAATTAGGCCCGAATAAAAGCGCAAAAATCAAAGAAAGATGGAAGCCAAAAACCGGAAGAGCCCGGCCCAGCTCATCGAGCAAACAAGGCTAATCTGGGCCTCACAGCCCAATATAATAGGAAGAGGCCGAAATAGGAACAATCCCACGTGACATCTCTCGGGATAAAGAAAAGTCAGCAATGACAACAGTATCATAGAAGAAGTGATTGAAGGGTTCATGACATCAAGTTGATTCTGAAAAAACTGAAGATCAAATCCCTCTTACATATATATATGTATATTCAGAGATTTTTCTTCTGTCTTTCAGAGAAGGTAATTCTCCCAAGGAGATAAGCAAGTTACAATCTCGAGAGGCGAGCGAGGTGTCGAAAAGAAGTCAAACTAACCATCACGGGTAAAATCTCACAAGGGGCAGTTGAAATTGGGAAGAGAGATTAGGTTCCTTTTCAAGAAAATCGAAGTGATTGCCTATTTGAGCCTATACACTGCCAAAGCGAGAAATCCTATTTTCTTTCTTTCCATTAAAAAGAAAAAGGGGAGATATCTTTGCTTGTAATAAATAAGCAGAATCACCCTACTCCAGAAAACAGTTTACTATAAATACAAGAAGGAGTGAACAGGGTAGAGACACACAAAAAAACTCATCACCCAATCAAACAAAGATCCTACACAAGAAAACCGTCAAAGGACAAGTTCAAAATCAACCAACAAGCCCACTTGAATTTCAAGTGAAACCAGCTCCAGATCAGAATCCACAAAATCCAGTTTAAGAAACAAGTCATTCAAGCGAGATTTCTCTGCGTTACAAATTTAGTTGACAAACCAAAGCAGCGAGGAGTTTGAGTCTCCTCCAAGTATGGAAAACCTCAACAAAATTCACGGTCGGTCTCTAGCCCACTTTGAAGCCCTAAAAGCGATCCTCACGCAGTGCAGTTAGAAAAATTCGGCTGCCCACTCAAAAGCTTCACAAAAGCATGAGGTACATCAAAGCTCTGCCAGAATCAGCCTTTGGTATCGATTTACAAGTTGAAGCCTAGCAGCCAAGGTTGTCAGGTCGATCCGGCCCAGCGTCTCAGATCGGCCGGGCATCTCGATCCGATCGGACAGAACTTTCTATCTCGTGAAATAAAGTCGGTGTCCCTTCATCTTCCTCTAGTATAAGTATTCACTGTTATATTTTTGTAAAAGGCAGCCTTCGCCTAAAGAACAATTTAAATCCCATCAAACCATTACAGCCAAGACAACCTCTTTATCTTGAGATAAATTGTTAAAGTCCTCCCGATGCAGCGGAAAAGAACTTACTTGGGAGATATTCCTCACCCAAATTCACAATCGTTTGTTTGCAGAAATCAGTAACTTGGGACGCAAGTTATCCATTCCAAACCAAGTCTGCTAGAAATTTTGCTACTAAGTTGGCACGCTTACACCAAAGGCGGCTTGTTGACAGTTTATGGTTCTCAAGGCAATAGGGGAACTTTGCTCTTCCATCATAGGAGTAAACCAAGCGGGTGAACAATTTGGCGCCTTGATGGGACTTCTCAAGTATACATTTTCTCATTGAGTTCTTTGCCAGGTCCATGAATACTGGAAGCTCTAGCGAGGCAAACACCACGACATGGAAATAAACCAAGTGGCCCTCGAGAAGAAGACTGAATCGGAAGAAAGTGATGTCAGGCATTGACATGGCGGCCGAGGGGGCGGGAGGTCGGGACCGGCTCGAAGGATGAACGTCTGAGGAATGCGTATTCGACAAGAGGTCACAACACAAAGGGCCAAGATACCTAAATAATATGACAACCATGATGCAATGGGTGGTCAGCGAGCAATTCGGGAAGAATCGGGAGGCTGTGGCGGAATTCCCAATCCGATGAGGTGGTCGACAACTAGACCTTCCCTATGGTCCCCACCGGAGTTGGCATGGCCATATCAAGAGAATCCTCTCGTTGCGGTGGCGGGATGCGAGCGGGGAGAAATCAGTGCAGACACAGAAGTGGTTTTCTGTCCAGAGCGTCACAGCTATCGGCCGAGCTCCTGCGGGGACAAGTCCCATGCGAGAATCGGCGAGCCTCGGCTGTTCATGACAAGCGGCCCACAGATCTCCTATGGAAATTCTGCAGAGCGGCCATGAATATTACCCTACGAGCCTAGAAGGATGGACCCCAATCCATTCCCTCCACCAAGAGAGGAAGAGGCGGAGGGAAACTATCCTTATGCTAATAGCGACAAAAGCAGGCGAGGCAAGCTGGAGGAACCACCCGAGATTTGGAAGGCAGGAGGAGCCGGGGAAGAAGTTACGCCTAGACCATAGGCGAACCACGATTTGCTCGGCGAGCAGGGACAAAACCCCTCCCGTTAATGCTCTAAATAGCGTGGGGGCATTGCGAGAAGGATGATCAGAAATGATGGAGCTCGAGGCGGGGAGAAGGCCCACCTATGGAAGCCATATCCACCTTACATTGATCAGGATACCCTTGTCCCAGGTTTTAAAGTACCAAACTTCACTTTATTCAGCGGAGAGGATCCTCATGCTTCATTAGTTGAGCACGTGGCAGATTTTCCACCTAATGCATAGCCATGAGAATAACCCACTTTGTAAAGCTAAGACTTTTTGAGAACTCTCTCTCTGGACAAGCTTTCACTTGGTACACTAACACATGACAAATTCTATTGGACTTGGGAGCAAATGGAGCGTCTTCCATGACTACTATTACGAGATTGAGAGTCACCATCGGTGACCTTGCGCTCTCAAGCAGTGAAGATGAACCTGCCAAGACTTTATAAGCGGTTCGAAGCTCAAAATGAAGTGCGAATCCCCATCGAAGAAAGACACTTCATCTAAATGGCTCGGCTGCCCTCAAAATTTCTCTCGAGGAAAAGATTTGATGGGATGTTGTTTAGAATCAGCGGATCTGGCGGATAAAGCGCCAAATCGAGGTGCTCGTAGAGGAGAGCAATGAAGAAAAACTCTTCCAAAGGCGCGTATTACAAATCCCCTTCTTCCTCAATACATATGATTGAAGTGGAGTGAAGAAGATCTGGAGGAGAATCGGAGGAGAGAGGTTGCAGTTCGAAATGGCAAAATTAAAGCATCCCATCGGTTGTAAACCCTTACAAAGCCTCCAAGGGATCAAAAGCCGCCACCATTCACGGAGGTTCGTTCCAAACAAACCCATGCGAACAAAGTATATTCCTTGATCGACCAAAGTAAATGCTTTGTTTGATGAAATGTTGCTACAGAAAGCAATAGAGACGCCTCATAGAATGCCCAAACCAGAAGAACTCAAGGGCAGCAGTATTGCAGATGGCACAATTCTTGGAATCATTCTACCAATAGTTGTGTTGTTTTGAGATGTCATACGAGGAAGGATAACGCAGGCGGGGAATGAAAGCTAGCGAGAAAAACCTCCATCCGTCACCACAGATCCTTTTCCCCGCCACAAGTTAATATGGTCAACCTAAATTGGCGAGCGAAGAAGAGACGAAGCGATTATAGAGGCTGACTCGGTAGAAGCGAATAGTTTCAAAGGAGACTATGGAAAGACCAAAGCAACCATTTCATTTGGAATAGTGCTCTGCGGGAGTGCAAGTGTGAAAATGTGGAGTAGTCTGGAAAAAGCGAGATCTGCCCACTCAAGTGTTTTGCGGATCGAACCACGCCCGAGATAAGGCGAGACGGAGAAACTACCTAGGCCTGTCAATCCAGCTGAAGAATGACTAAGCAGCCCAAGGAAGAAAAATCAATAAGTGCCCAGAAGTGATAAACCTTTGGCGGCCATCATTGAAGGCGGTGGTATCAGCCGGGAAAAGTGGCGGACCAACAATGGAGCTAACAAGAACCCAAGGAGGAGGTTGAGACAAGATCTGCACATTCCTCAATAGAAAACGCATGGAGTGCTTCCAGAGGCCAATCCTGCAAAAGGAAAGAGCGAAATACTTCCCAGACAGAACAAGCAATCTCAACCACGAAGTTGAAAAAGCAGAATCCTCAAAGAAACCTTCTATCCATCCTACCTCCGCCTCGAAAATCTACTTAAAACTCCCACCAGAGGAAAAAACCGATCCTATTCCAGGAGAAGGGCAAGGAGACTGGGTTGAGGAATATGAAGAGGAGCAGTTGGATTATGAACTATCTACAGATGACCAGAATGCGCTCCTCGGAACAAAAGAACTAGGAGAATGGACGGAGGAATATGATGGAGAACAGATGGATTATGACGGAGAGTTGGATGCGGAAACTGGGCCTTTGAGTGCGGGGTGGAGGACTTATTCACGTCTTGACCTAGGCATCAATATGGTGTTCATTACGCGAAAAAGTTACAAGTGGGCGGTAGAGAACGAAAGAGCACTCACAGACGAGCGTGGCGTATTTTCCCAAGAAAGTTTTGAATGCGGGTTGGCGAAGCGGAAGAAATGCGGAGCGACAAGCAGGCGGTCCCGAGGACGGAAGAACAACCCACAAGTTGGCTACAGATCACTTTGCTTCTCCAAACCAACCAAAGAAATGGCAAACCACCTCAGACCCTTGTTTATAAAAAGCAAACTTTGGGGTGTTCCCTATTCCCAAAACTATGGTAGATGGAGGTGCAGCCATCAACCTTCTGCCTCACAGAATGCTGAGCAAAATGGGCAGAGCAGAAAAGGATTTAATTCAACCAGCCTGACCGTCACCAATTTCGCAGGAGGCATCACCAAAACCCTTGGGATCCTAGATGTGGATGTTTTGGTAGGAAGCAAGAAGCTGAAGGTTGCATTCTTTGTGGTAGATACTACCTCTACCACTTACAATGCATTGCTTGGCAGAGACTGGATTCACAGTCTATGTATTCCTTCCACTCTTCATCAACGATTAGCTTTATGGAATGAAGAGGGCTACATGGAGATAATAGAGGCCGATCCACGACCATTTCTACCTTACCGCCATGTGTTGTGAGGCAAGTATTATCATGATGACCTTGGTCCTTTCACCTTCTTTGGAGTCAACTGAACGCCGCCCCATGGTGTCACGGCCCAGAGGCTCATTGAAGAAGGTCTAACAATTCCTTAGGACGATTGGAGCAGACCTTTTTGTTCTAAATTTCCATAGCACTAATGTTTTAGTCCCAATCAACAAGAAAGGATCGATTGCAACAATCCGGTCCATTACAAAAGATTGTTGATATCTTGGGAGGAAAGAAAGTTTTGCGAGAATCCGACCATCAATATGGCGAATTCACTCATGAAAGCACGGAAAGCAGGAGGAAAGAGAACTAAAGGAGGAAGTGCTAGATTTTGCACCAGCCGCCTTTGGATGACTCTGCCGGAGGTAGAAGATCCTGCAGAAATAAACTTAGGAGCAGGGGAGGATCCAAGGCCTACCTATCATTTCTTATTGAAAAAACCACTTAGAATGAACTCGTTGCACTTCTACAAGAGTTCAAAATTGTTTTACTGCTTAGCATTATCATGAGATGCCGATTAGATAAAGTGGTAGAACACAAGCTGCCAATCAAGAGGATACCTTCGGTCAAGCAGGCGAAGAAGGATGTCCATGGACACGAACTAAAACTCAAAGAAGAAATAGAAAGGCTGCTCAAGTGATTCATCGAACTGCCATCTATCTGATTGCTAGCTAATATTGTACAGTTCTAAAAGGAAAACAGTGATCGAATGCGTGGATTACAAACACAGATATGACCTCTCCCAGGATGAGTACCCTATGCCAATGGCGAACATGCTAGTAGATGGAGCTGCCTGGCAGGATGCTATCTTTTATGAATTGTGTGGTCTTACATCAGATCATGATGGCGAGAAGAAGACATCCACAAGAGCAGCCTTCATGTCGATATAGGTGCTTTTGAATACAACTGTAATGCCTTTTGGCTTGAAATCACGAGGGCTACCTATCAAGGCAATGAATTGTTTTCACGATATGATTGGACATTCCCTGGAGTTTATATTGATGATGTTGTGATTAAATCACGGAGGAGGCCCATGACAAATCTAAAAGAGCATACCTAAGAATGAGGCAACATAAGCGAAAATGAACCCAAAGAAGTGCGTTTTGGAGTTCAGCGGAAATTTCCTAGGATTCTTAGTCCATCAAAGAAGCATAGAGATAAACCAAAAACAAAAGCAAAATCCATAAGCAGACTTTGCCACCTAAGGAACAAGAAGGAATACCCAAAGTCTCTTAGGAAAAATTAATTTTTAAGGAGATTTATATCCAGTGCAGGAAAGATCGACCTTTCTCTTCTTTGTTAAGTTGAAACAAGAACAAACCTTTAAATGGGAAAAACGGCACCAACAAGCTTTTGAAATCAAGCATTACCTCTCAAATCCACGATTCTGTCCCCCACCAAAGAAATGAGACCACTCAAGCTCTATATATACATCAGTATCCATTGGAAGTTTATTGGTTAGGGATAACAAGGAGGAAAGGAAGCAGTGATCTATTACCATGAGAACTCTATGAAGTGAAATAAAATATTCTGCAATTGAAAGACTTGCCTAGCCTTGTACTTCAACTTTGTAAAGCTCGGACATTACATCTGCCATACACCATCTATATCATTGCCAAGCAGATCCCGATCAAATACATGCTAACAAGACCAATGCTAAGAGCGGTGGAAAATGGACCTTGGCCTTGGCGAATTTGCCTTGAATATGTTCCTCAGCCGTCAAAGGACAAGGCTGTGGCGAGACTTCCTGGAGATCATCCGGAGAGGGTGAAAATGGACTCTTTAGACATGCAAATTCAGATCTATTAACAGGCTCACTGCCTCAACAATCCTATCTACTCAGTTCATCTTGCACCTTGGAAGTTATACTTTGATGGATCAAAAAGCGATATAACCAGGCGGGAATATCTTGGAAGAACCATGGGAATCAACTTGCTACTCTTTCAATTGGATTTCAATGCACCAACAACAGGCGAGAATATGAGGGCCTTAATCATTGGCTTATCTTGTGGTAGAACTAGGAATCAATCAGCCAAAATTACAGGAGATTCCATCTGGTTTAAAACAAATTGCTAGGGAATACAAATTACTTTCGCCCTTCTTTGTTTGTCTACTTGGTGGCAGCTAGGAATCTTCTGTGGATTGGAGAAGCCACTTGGGAACATATCCCAAGGAAGAAAATTTGCGACCAATGATTGGCCAGTGTGCAGTACAAATGCCAGGCGTGTACAAGAATCATCGGGATAGGAAAGAAAAGCCTACCATGCATTACGCGCAGGGATGGAGATATATGTCAACTCTGCCACAATCAGAGATGATTGGAGAAATCCTATCATGACCTATCTCGATATCCAACTTTGCCCTCACGAGAAGAAATTGAATCATGGCTTTTACCTTATGTGGAATGAAGATTTGGTCGAAGAGCAAGGATGAGGTGCTTTTAAGGTGCCTCGGAAAGAAGAATACATGAGGGTGGGAAACCCATGAAGAATACATGGGGCGCATCAAGGTGGGAGAAAAATGTCTTTGGTTAATTAGAGATATGGCTACTTGGCCAACCATGATGAAAGATTGCATTAACTATTCCAAGGGTGTAGATCTTGTCAAAGAAGACACGATCCAGTGACTCCATCGGTTCCCATGAATCGGTGGTAAAACCATGGCCCTTTAGAGGATGGGCAATGGATCTCATTGGTAAGATCTATCCGGCCCGACCGGTAACTTTGCTATCATTGTTGCCTGGACTATTCACTAAGTGGGTAGAAGCCAAAATTTTATAAATCTACTACATCTCAAGAGATCATCATTTTCATAGAAAAAGATTATACAAAATTTGGCATCCCGAGTCAATCACAAGCGATAGGATCCTCCTTCATATGGGAGAAATCTTTGGACGGCATGAGCATTCAAAATCGGTGCTCGATCCACTCCTTATATACCCAAGCCAATGGGCCAGTAGTCAAGCAACAAAGTGATCATCAACATGCGGGGAAAATGCTTGAGAAGAATCGAAACAATGGCATGAGTGCCGAAACTGCGTGGCATATAGAACTTCCAAAGAGAAGCAATGCGCGCGGCTCTATCGTTAACCTACGGTCATGATGCAGTTCTGCTATGGAATAATTTTGATCCTCGGAATTGCTCACCAACATGACTTAGTAGGGAAAACTACTCCCGAGCCATGCTGTAGGCTGGAAGGATTGGATGCAAGCGAAATTGACCTCTCAACAAACTCTGGCGAGGAAAGCAGGTGTATCAGGGCCTATAACAGAAAGTGAGGAACAAGAGTTTTGAAGAAGGAGATAGTAGGCGATTCGCCCTTCAGAACCCA